>NC_043969.1:27295357-27595357 GCF_902148855.1 Sphaeramia orbicularis | reverse complement strand
GTCATTAAAACTCTCATCCATGTTCTACATCACTGCAAAAATGATCAGCACCTAATGCTCTTTGGGTTTAAATAAGGTTAGATGTTGTATAGACTGATTTGATTAACTTTTTCATTTGTCATGCACATAAATTGCCCAACCCACATGGCTTGACAAGACACCACAAAATGAAGCTACAGTGGTGACATTAAAATAAAGTTCAGTACAAAATTAAAGATTCATTTACATCTCAGTATTAACCAAGATATTCTTTCCTAGAGTATTAGTATTAGTCCATATGATGTTTGTCACTTTAAAAGATAATTTCATGAATCAAGAAAGTCAAAGTTTGTTGTAAAAATGTTTAAGTATCAGACTGTGAAAAAACATAAGTAGAAAGACTACACATTCAAAAGTTGCAGAGGTATGTCATCGTAATTTTCTTTCTGCACAATCTGTTCAGTCACAGCTGATGTCTGCAACTTCAACAAGATCAGACTTGTGGTAAATTTTCCTTTAATAGTTTTTCACCTAATTCTAGAGGAACGAGTTGAAATATGCCAAGGTAACAGACAATTTGGTGTTGGTGACATGTGCAGTCCACTGAGCCTTTCAAACAAATGTTTTCTATCTTTACCACAAATTCCAATTTTGTCAGACAGACATAAATGGTGGCACAATTCAAACAGAATCAAAAAATCATTTATCTCTCGCCATTGATTCCTATTCATATTTTTTTGTCTAAATTTAGGAAAGGGTGGGACTTCAGCTTCCTATAATATAGAACTATCACTGGAAATAACCAAATTGCAAACTACTGGAAAAGTTACTCCATTCTTTGAGTTGAACTGTCATTAGATTTGCTTTAAGTAAGAATCAAGGCTCAAAAGAGGAACCAGTGTAAGTATCTTAAAGTTCTAATACTGCTTACAGCCACTGGGGTTGACTCCAAAAGGCCAGCCTATCATGGTTACACTAAGTTGTCTGCGTAAGTTCTTATTTGACCAGGACATTCTTCTTGGTAGTTCTAGATTCTAGTTTTGCTCTTTTGAAAACATTTCATCTCTCATCTCTTGAATGAGACACAAAATGTCTACCTACCAAGAAAAAATAGTGACATAGTTATTTTTTAAAGTGCTTAACCCCATTATTGGCTTTGATAGAAAAGGTTTTTTGATAGCTTGCTTGCCTTTCAAGTCAGACTTTTGGAGTTTCTTTATATTTCATAAAATTATTATTTTTTCCTTAGCAAACAATTCACAGTTAATAGATTACCCTGACACGTAAATCGACTTAAACCCACTGTTATACAAGGGTTGATGTCAGTAAGCTAGCATTAGCATTAGCTTACCCATGACCGCTTGTACTCTTGTAGTCCTGCCCCTTTTGTCTAACGGTTGCCACTTTGTGCTCCGAAACAGCCAAGATGGCGACTGCTAAATGGCACACTATTGGGTAACAAAAGACATGCAATTGAATTAAGTTACAGTTGGCCTATTGTTAACAATGTCACTTTGAGCTTTACTGTTATAATACCAACACAAATGAATAGTGACAAACAGTTACTTTCCAATTGAACGGCATTATATGCTCAAATTCTACAATTAGCAGTTTTGTAGGATACATTTATGATAGTGTAGGTCGATTGTAGTAGAAAGTGGTCACGTGTTTTGCTTACATGGAGGTACACTTTGGCCTAAATGACAGCAACGTGTGTATGTGTGTATGAGGGAGGGAGAGAGCGCGCGGGCAGTAAAGAAGAGGAGGAGGAGGAGGAGCGGGGGGAGGCGAATAGGAGCTGGGGGCTTTCACCGACATAACTAAAAGGTCTTTTTTGGTGATTGAGGGGACCCTGAGCGGCCTAGAGCTTCTCCCTCTGCCCCTCGGTTGGCTTTGACTTGTCTGACCGGCGCTGGCTGCCGTCATCCCCTCAATTTTATTTATAACCGACAAGAAAATTGGATGGGACGCACACGCGGGCAAGACAATCCCGGAAATAACATGCGTACTCGCAGCCTGTCACGTACGCTCACTGTGGATTTGCATTGCTGTAGGCTGCCGTAGGTAAGCAGAGGGCTGTGTTAGAAAGCAGAATATAACTGACTTTTTTGACGTTGATATCTAAATATTCTATTCGTTTTAGCCTTCATTGCGACATATATGTTTCATTTGGACGTCCTGCGTTTTTCTAATTTAGACACATTTATCACAAGGCTGCGCAGACAACCGTTGAAGTCTTTTAATGTTTAACCGCAACCTAATATGACTCCTGTATGTCATAAATGTTATCCGGAATGAGTACGTGTAGATGCTAATTTTCTGTCTTAGTACTGGTTAAGTCAGTTATAGTGACTTTTTTTTTTTTTTTACCTTTGATTTCCTGTCAGTTTAATATATACACTCAGCTAGTCTATGGAAAACTAGTATAGATATGCACTCAATACTGGAATGGTTAAAATTTTATCAAGTACTGTTTCATTGCATTTGTCAGTGTCCTTGATGTGTTTTCAAAAAGGGTCTCTGTTAAAAAAAAATATAGGCCACTCTACTTTGAAACCATATAAATACAGTAGATTTATTTACTGTGTGACAAGTGGACTTGTGGCTGTGCTATTAATAGGACTAACGTGTATCATTTTACTCTCCACAGATATTCAAAATGCAAACAAATAACCATACTGAGGGTGATAAATCAGAGTAATGGGTGAAATAAATGGTACAAGTGGGGGGAAACTTGGACATGAAACTTCCAGTGGCTGTGGTAAGAGAAAGCAGCGGCTCAGCTAGAAAATGAAGGGAGGACGTGAAGTACGTGCGCATCCAGCAGATGACGAGATGAAATGGAGAGCTTGGGACACACGGACCTTTTAAACCCAAGCTCTTCCCGCGGACCCGTCGCTGTGTTAGCCTCGCAGGAGAGGACGACCGGGCAGCAGCTGGAGATCCACCACACGTACCGGGCGGACATGGGGCTGAACGGCTTATGCGCGGCGCCGGTCGGGAGCCCCACAGCCGCAGAGCTACTGGCAGGTCTGGCCTCCCAAACCGACTCCCCCGGAATCACAACCCCGACGAAGCACACTAAAACCGGCGTGCCGCTCTATAACGGCGGGGTGGTGTCTCCGTCCGCCACCGTGGAGGGGAGCCACGCAGGCGCTTTGGCTCAAACGCCGAACGGTTACCCGGCACAAAGTAATGGGATTGCAGGGATTTCTGACGACTCTATGTACCCCCTCAGCAGCAAAGCCTGTCTGGTGCAAAATGGGGACAGACCAGTTCAAGACAAGTGTCCTTTGGTTATAAGGAGAATTAATGGTGACCTTAAAGTCAGACAGGTGCAACAACAAAAGCGGAGGGGTGGGGAGAACAGGGACATGGGGTCAGAAAGTCTAAATGGACTCTTTTCAGGGTTGGGTAGCTCTGTGGACCCGGATTATGCTTCAGGAGAATCTGATATAAAGAGGAGAAGGCTGGCAGATGGAAGTGTTGCTCATAAATCTGCAGAGGCCTCCAGAGTGGCCAGAGGAGTTCCGGGCCCAGTCAATGGAAGCATCCAACCCCCACAGATGAGTATCAATCATGTGCACTGTGTCTTACCTCAGTCTCCCTTTACCAATGCAGTCCATCACACTAACCAGCACAATGAACTTAAGGTGGCATCCCTGGGCCTACCTGCTGCACCCAGCCAGACCTCACCTCTGGAGGCCAGCAGGATGGTCACCCCACCGTTGCCTGCTGGGGCTGGCTGGTCAGCAGAACGCATAGCCCAGCAGTATATCGTCCCCTGCATGAAGTACTACGGCATCTGTGTGAAGGACAACTTTCTGAGCCCTCAGCTGGGTGACAGGGTTCTGGAGGAGGTGGAGGTTTTAAACCGCAGTGGAAAATTTCGAGGGGGACAGTTGGTGAGCCAGAAGAGCATCCCTTCGCGAAGCATCCGGGGGGACCAGATTGCCTGGGTGGAGGGAAGGGAACCCGGGTGCGAGAACATCGGGGTGTTGATGGCTCACATTGATGAGGCCGTCATGTACAGTGCTGCCAGTGGACAGCTAGGGGACTGTGTCATCAACGGACGCACTAAGGTGAGAGGATGCCCTCATAAAACCAGCAGGGTTCATACAGATGCTTGAAATTATTGAAAATGCTTGAATTTCAATGTTGTGATTTCAAGGTCTGGAAAGTGCTTGCAATTATAACTCCGTGATGCGATTGTATTTATTTTTCATATTAACTCAAGCCAAAGCTACTTACAGAGAGGTGATACAACTTGATGTCAAAAAAGAAAATTAGCATGTGTTCTTAGGTTGACTCCAGGTAAATTTTTATCTTAATCTATGGCTTGGTGCGAGTGTCTCTGAAGAATGCCAAGTATCTTCCCCTTATTTTTGGATAAAAATTTTGTGTTCTTTAATTTATAAACTTTTGCTGTTATGAAACATAATTTTAGATGTTTATAGCATAATACAATGTACATCATTGTGATAAAAAGTAAAAAAAAAAAATCATAAGTAGATCTATTCCTGTAGATAAGGTGCTGTGCTAGAAAAAATTGAAAATAACCCTTATAAGTGCTTGAATTTGACCTTGAAAAATGTATACAAAACCCTGAACCAGGTTAAGGTAAGGATGTAAGATGCTGAAACTGTTTATTTTTAAGCCACATACCAAAACGAAGGCACAAAAATCCATTATTGGAGTCTGAGTCTGATGACATCATTACTTTTTCAGTGTGTCTGTTGTTGAAATACGACTGTTCCTTTTTCATCTCTAATACCAACATGCAGGCAGGCAAACACACACTCCCAGCACAGTGGGGGAGTGAACTGAGTACAGGTAGGATGCCAGGAAGAGTCGTGCTGTGTTTCTGGCACATAGGAGCTTGATAAGGGAGTCTGCGGGCGTCCTCCCAGCCTGGCCCTGTGCCTGAGTTTAGGCCTGTCTATGTTTGCCCCTCTGTCTGCCCCCATACCACCGGTACCAAGCAGTATCTGTATCTTCTATGCCATCACTATATTTCTGCCTTTGAACATTTTTCTCTACCTCTACTTTCACCCATACAGACATGAGCAGGCATGGAAGGAGCATGTTTGGGTGTATATTTTTTTCTTTATTTAGTTTGACCGTTAGAATTACATTTTCCTCTTTTTCAAAATGACCAAAATCTGCTCTCACAGTATTGGTAATTTCATATCCAAATAACAATGCATATCGTCATGTGGTACATTTTGTGCTTAACGCTTTTCTTGAATAGCTTGAAATAAAATATAATCATATAGGCCTAAAATATCAGAAATGTATTTCCTTTATGTGTCACATTCCCGCTACTCACTGTTTATGTTGTCGTCATGCATATTTCCTGCCTGCATCGGTGTCACGTGACAAAACCCAAAGCAACTGATGAAAGTATGTTGGCGTAATGAGTGTGATTTGTGGCACAATGAAATCAACGATAAAGGATAATATGAAACTATAAACGGCTGTCATATTGCAGAGCCCTAAAAATTGTTTATGTCATGTCATTCTCCATTCATAATTTGGAAATGTCATGCATAATTGACACAGCAATAAGTCTTAAACAGCTTTTACCCTTAGATTTTAAAGCATATGAGTGTAGATTTGAGTCTGAGTTGTTCACAAATGGCTGGCAGGCTTCTCTGTCTTGCACATGATATCCACAGCTGTAAAGGACAGATCATCCACAATCCTCTTCTCACACACAGGCCTGGTTATCTGAATGAGCTGATGTCAGTGACCGTTTGTTTGAAATCTTGTGCAGACAGAATTTGTACTCTCATGTTTACTGTGTAACAGAGTGAAAACATTAAGTCACTTGTTTGTTTGTGTTTTCACCTGTTCTGTTGTCAGCATGGTTGCATTTTCTTTCTGTCAGTGTCTATAATTTAGAGTCGTGGTTTGTTTCCTAATCAGCTGAGTTAACCATTACATGCAAGTCTAGACTGTTACCTAACATTGTCTGTGTCTCTGATTAAACCCCTTGTTCCGTGTAGTCAAGATTTGTGATGTAATAAACTCAGACACTGCACTGAAACATTTTTTAGATAAGATTTTAATAGTTACGGGTTTTGTATAGTTGCAGAAACATGTTGGTAAAACAGTGTCAGTGAGGAAAAATCAATGCAAGTTAAACTATCAAAGAGTCAAGAACAGTTTTGATGAATAACATGTTGGATTTTTATCTGGAAAATGGATAGCAGTATTGGTCTTTATGAGAAAATTATGTGATAGCAGATTGCTTCTTGCTGGAAATGTATATATACAACTGAACCCCACTGAAAACCTCTGGAGTGTGATGAAGAGGAAGATGGATGGACAAAAGCCATGAAACAAAGCTGAGCTGGAACAAACTGCAGTTTTTGCACATCCAATAACATGAAAGAGTGCAGGAGAGTTCTATGATTAAAAATCAGGTTTATTCTGCCATACATTAGTATTTGTGTAAAGAGTGGTATAAAGTTGTCTTTATATTATTAGGGGTCTGAAAACACTTGGTAGCAGTGATTTTCTGCAAATTAATGTACTTATCACCAGTATTTTGAATTTGGAACAAATATTGGCAGTAATTTGAAGTAAAAAAACAAAACAAAGATTTTTAGTTAACTCAAACTTATACCTAAACCAATGGTGTCTTAATTGTTTCCATAGCTGTAAATAAACATGATGTAGCCTATATCTTAAAAGGTTTTAACTAAAACTTTGGTCACTCAGCAGTCACATCGTGTTGTCTGTAATCAGATCAATATTCACCTCTATTCCCTCTGTACTGGGCCCACAGCGTCGTTCACCCCATCTGTGCTACACCAGAGATAGCACCTTGCCCTCTGTGCTCTTCTAGTCATTTACATAAGCTGGAGGCAGTGTTTAAACAGGGACTAGCTGGGACGTCACAACAACAGCCTTTGCTCCTTTGGATGTTGGATGACTGTTATGCTTCCAGGTCAAAGTCATTCCTCGTGGGTGTTTTTAACTAAATGACCAACAAAACAGAAACAGTAAGGGACTGTTAAATGGTTTTATTTTCTATTTTTATCTGCAGAATACAGAGAATTTCCACCTGCTGCTGATTTGCGTTCTGCCAAGCACCAACAGTACCTCGCTCATGAAAAATAGAAAACCCCTCTTCATCTGTTGACACTGCAGCTTCTTTTTGTGGCTGCAGTGAATATAATCAGTAAAACCTTTTACATATCAAAGCTGTCACCTTATGTCACCTGCTGTTTTTTGGATCAACCAGCTAAAATTGATGAAAGAAAAATAAGTTAGATTTATAAAGGTAAAAAAAATGAAAATCACTGCTCATAGTTGCCAAGATTGATGCCAGTTGCGTCACAATGCACTATTTTTGGCAGGAATTTAAGAGAATGGAATGTTTACTTACTACTTATTTATTACTTATTTTTTTGGCATGGCATTGTGTTAATGGGTGGTAGCCAGGCCAATTCTCAGATTTCCCTTTAAACCAACAGTTCTATTGCCAAATGTATTGATTTGCTCTTGGGTGCCTAAAACGTTCAGGGTGGTACAGTACAAAATGTTCTGACTTGATGCTCCTGTGGATGAGACAGTGTAGTAGAAGAAAAACAACTGGAGTGACATCAAGAGAGGAAGTGATGGAAAAATCAGGGAGAAATACTCTAAGAAGAGTGTTGTGTCTTTTCCTTTCTCTTATTTGTCCAGAAATGCTGCTGTTCAAGTTTTTCATATCCCTTCTTGTCCTTTACTTTGACCTGTTTTTCCTTAACCATATTCTTTATTTCCACTTTCCTTCATCTGATTTGCCCCGTGCTCAGTACTTGGACAAAATATTTCCCAGCTGTTACCTTGGTAACTGGTCCATACAGAGTAAATCTCCGCATTGTGTATCAAAGAGATGGAGAGAAAAAGAGAGAAGCTAGCAGTGCCCAAAATATTGCTTCACCAGCAGTGGGTTATGTCTCTGTTCTGTGACAACATTTAGTCACAAGGAATCAGGTGTGTGAGACATGTAAATAGGATTAGTGTTAGTATTATGTTGCAAGGTAATAGCAGAAGTATTGGGGGTATTGTACCGTTGGGATGATGGAAACAACTTATCACAGGGAGTGAGTTACATGAAGGGGGAAGGGATGGGGTGAAAGTGAGAGTGGAAGGGAATATGGGATAGGGAGCAAAGAGTGGGAGGGTATTGTTGAGCTATAGTGAGAAGGGGCGATGCAGCAGAAGCTCTGGCGTAATGAGAATGTCTGCTGCAGCAGATTGTCCTTAGATGCTCCTCCTAGAGCTCAGCAGTGCCACCATGCAGGCAGAAGTCGTACAAAATAACTCATACAGCAGCTTGAGGATTCCTAGACATGGTGATTTTTAGCTAAATTAAACATGTAGCTTTGAAATATATTCGGATTCAAAATGAAACCAAAACTTTTGGACATGTACATCTTTTTTTTCCATTGTTGCAATGTACCAGAACACATACATACTCACACACTCACACACTCCTGTTCTCCATCTTAATGTGACTCATGCATAATTTTATCACCAAAACACTGACTCATCATGAGCACTGTTTCCCACCTTTTTTTTCTCTGTACACATTTTGTTATTATCATATTTTATTTCCCTTAATGAAGAAGTAATGCACAAAAACTACTTGACTGATCTTTGTTAAACTTGGTGGAAGAGTAGGCCACAAGCCAAGGACTAACCCGTAACATTTTGGAGGAGATCCATATAAAGGAGTGGCCCCTGTGTATTATTTTTTTCTTTTTTTACTTTTTCTTATGTTACATGTTTGGGGATTGGTTGAATTACAGGACTGTAGTGGCTTGACTGTGTATATTCTCTTGGAGTGCCTTTCTAGTTTTGCCGTGAATTTCATAAAGCTTTGTGAACACGTTAATGGCAACTCAGTTTCAGGTTGCGCAAAAGTGTCCTTGAGCTAGACCCTGGGTAATTTGAAGCAGATAGCATGAGTGCACACTGTATTGTGGACATAAAAAATAAAAAAAAATAAAAAAATGTGTGTGTGTGTGTATGTGTATATATATATATATATATATATATATATATATATATATAATATATATATATATAGAGAGAGAGAGAGAGAGAGAGAGAGAGAGAGAGAGAGAGAGAGAGAGAGAGAGAGAGAGAGAGAGAGAGAGAGAGAGAGAGAGAGAGAGAGAGAGAGAGAGAGAGAGAGAGAGAGAGAGAGAGAGAGAGAGAGAGAGAGAGAGAGATAGATAGATAGATAGATAGATAGATAGATAGATAGATAGATAGATAGATAGATAGATAGATAGATAGATAGATAGATAGAGTATATATCTATCGATTGATCGATATATATATAAGTATAAAACATTTATTCGTTTAAGTATTTTGACTTGAAACATTTGTCCACATGAGGTACTGAACTAATGCTCCATTGGTCCCTGACCCAACACCACCAGTGTACCAGTAATGCCCTGCTGTATTTCTTAAAACCCTGCTACCCTCTCTGACAAATCCACATGGTTGGTTCTTCTCTCTTTCTCACTAAGCAGTAATGCCTGTATTTGTACAGCCTTATCTAGACCCCCCCCCCATCCTCACTAACATGCATCTTATCAGCATACATGTGCAGCATTGAAGTTTATTTTTGTTCTTGTCCAGAGCATCCTGTTCAGCCTGCCTGAACATCACGCTGACAGCCCAGTTATCTACCCAGCACCATGATTAGACCATTAATGCCGGTGCCAAATTGACTTTAACATACTGTGAGAGTAGATCTGAACAGAGATGAATCAGTGAGGGGGGCAGAAATGACACGCAGTTTTACAACGTGACACAGCATGTTGTGATACTGGGCATTGTGCACATGAGTAAGCCACCGACATAAGAAAACTAAAACCATAATTTTTAAAGGCCGTAATTTGTATGCCTCTGCTGGAGTTAGAAAAATAGTACCAGTCCTATTCCAAAATTATATCCCTGTCTTATGTGAGCTTAGATGTAAAGTGTGTGTGTGTGTGTGTGTGAGAAGGAGAGAGAGAAAGATGTGTTTATGCTGCAGGCTAGGGCTGAGCTGTCCGTGGTTTGCCGTGATACATGTTAATTGTGGTTACCAATTTGCAAAAAGCTAATTGCTGGGAAAATGAACTTCCTTGAACACATACACACCCAAAATTATCGCTCTCATCTATATACATTAGGGGAAAATTCATCTGTAATCTACATATACACTACCAGAAGAGCACTTCCAGAGTTTATACCTCCGCCAAGGCCCTGCAGTCCTTTTAATTCAAGTAAATTCCCTGAGTTTTTGCTTAATTCTTCTGACAGACAAATTCACAGTAACAAAAATATATCCCTCTTGGTGGAGGTAATAAACTATAAAACAAAGTAATGGCTGTTATCAGGTTGGTGCCAGACTTGGATTTAAAGCAATTATGTTGTTGCCACAACTTGTGACATTAGGATTAATGTGCTAAGAACTAGTTGTTTGTTATCGTCAGCTGATTCCATTTTGATGGCAGTGACAGCTGGAGCTGTACACCAAACAGCAGCAGAAGAGAGGTGTTGAAAAATTCAAGAGTGCACAGGATTTTTGTTGAAAAACCAACTCGAGTCCTCTGTGTAGATGAATCACTCTGTGGGCTTTATCATGAAAGTAGGCGACCTCAACAGGTGTTATCTTAAAAATGAAAGTAGCAAACATCAACAGTCAACACCTTACCGGCTCCTGGGATGAAACAGACATAAAACATAAGAACACAAGCATATGGTAATCTTATATATTGAACCTTTAAATTTTAAGGCACAAACTCTGACTTTCATGTGTTTGCTTTAATCCCAAGTTGAATTTTACATTTATATTAGAGGTTTAGCATTTTTTTGTCTGTTTTTTTAAATAGAATTTTTAACTACAACTCTGAAATGCAATCAACAAATAGTCGTTTACATTTTCTGTGAGTTGATCAAATAAGTTCAATTCAGATGTCAACAATAATTCTAGTAGTCATTCAGTGTTTGGATATGATTTTAACCACGTTTCTTTGTGTACGTTTGATACATCCATTTTGATGCAGACAGTCTGGTTGTCAGTGGAAGTCTGGAGCAAAAGGTCTGGAGGTTAATGAGCTCTGACTGCAAGCACTGGTCTGTAATGAGAGCTGACAATAGTGAGTTAGCAGAGTCACAGACAACATGTCCAAGCTCTCTTGGCTGTGAATAAGGAGGGAAAATCAGAGGAAGAGGAGGAGGGTGGTGTATTCTCTGACTAAAGCCCTGTTGCTCAAAATGGACTGTTACTTTTTACAAGAGCACAGGCACATTTGTCTTAGTAATCTGTGTGATTTCCTCTGGGTTAAGACTCGTACATAGTAGTATTACAGCTTACAGCAGATAGCGCCAGGCAAGTTGAATCAATACTGCAGCAGAGTGGAACCTGTTTGTCATGAATGATAGTGTCCTGGAGCCAAAATGAATTGATGCTGCGACTCTGATATTGTAACTTTTGTTTGCCACGCAGAAGAATATAACTCAAGACAGTGACAGTATCTTCTTTTGTAGTCAGCCTGGAGAGATAATAGAGAACTTATTACTCTACATGCTGCCAGCTATCATCACCTATAATCTCCCTCTGCCAGTGTAATAGAGGTGATGTCAGTCAGTAAGTGAATGAGCTGTCGACTTTTCCTGCTTTGCTGAGACACTGCTGGTCTGACTGAAAGCTTGCCGCAACCAGTAGAGATCGTTGGGGAAACTATTTACAAAAGTTCGATCTGAAATATAAGAATGTCTCTATGGTCTTTGGCTGAGGAGTAGTGTTGTTGTTTTTTTAATCTTATAGTACATTAAGTCATGTGGTCTTGTAGTGGCCCTGGAATGTGCATTGACTGTAGAGCTCTCACGCAGGTCTCAGTTCCCATCGGACTCTGCAGACAAAGCAGCACTCTCCTGCTTCACAGAATCCAACACATAGACGTCAAGCAGGGGAAATACCAGCGCAAGACCATTGTTTTAAAATGGATACTCTATCTGCAAATCATTTCGAAGCTGGGAACAACAACTGAACTTTGACATATTTCTACCTTTCATCTGAGTGTGTGTTTGCCACATATCACATCATGGAATCTTATTCTAGGTCTGTAAATAGTCCAGCTGGAAAATGATTTACTATGAAGTGATGGGAAAATGGAAAGGGAGAGAATGTGGTTAAAGCTGACCGCTGTATATTGGAGTTTTTTTGGTCGACATAAAACTGGGCTCTGTTGAATGTCCCTTTTTTTTTTTTTTTTTAGACCTTAAAGGAGTGATATTTTGCTTTTTTTTTTTTTTTTTTTTTTAAAGGAATTATGCATTTTAAGACATTTACCTGTAGTCTACATAAACTATAAATGCTATGCTTGGGTCTGAATTCTTCATTAATTCAATTCCACAGGTCCATCTTCAACCCTATTTCTGAGTAATGACACCAGATAAGTCGTTTTGAGCGCTGGCCCTTTAACCCTTTCATGCACGAATTATGAGAACCTTAGTCAAGATTTTTTTCTTCAGTGTTTAGCCATGAAAAAAACAATGCGATCGAGTTTTTTTTTTCTATGGAGTTACAAAAATATCCATGCATTTAATTTTTGAAGTAAAGAAACATGTGTTTAAAACCCAATATCAGAAAGTGATATGAAAACAATGAAATAAAAACATTTTTAATGCTGCTAATCTGATGTCTTCTCACATTTTAACATATTCTAATGCTAGTAATTACTCACTTCATGGAGATAATATGCAAAAAAAAAACCTTATTGTCTAACAAATAACAATTGATTTACAACTAAACATGTTACTGCAGATCAGGTTTATCAAGAACAGTAAAGTTACAGTAATGGTCTGAATTACAGTGTATGGGATGGTGCATAAGCATCCACTGTGTTGGCTGATATGGAACTAAAACAACAAAACCCATTAATATACAAGAGAACAGCTGGAGAAGAACTGTCCACTGGAGTGGACAGTGCATGAAAGGGTTAAATGCAAATGAGCCACTTCATGCTCCACCCCCTCCAGGTTGTTGGCTGTGCTGCTCTGTCCCGTTCAACCAACAACTGAACATTTTAGGGAATTGGCTTGAAGTTTGGACATATTTTCAGTATGGACTACAACTGCTGCTGATGATAAACAATTATGGCGTACTCTGAGAAATGTTCGTCGGAAGTCTTGACCTTATATGTGCAAATGTCGTGATGTAACTAGTAATAGAGGTAACAAATTAAGAAGGCATTAAAACAGGTTGTAGAAATCCACTCAATTTTTGCCAGAATGAATATAAAGATAGCTTTGCAGCACCTGAAGGGTTCAAATTCAAACTTTTTGAACTATTAGGGTCCCCAAATACACAAATAAATGTACCAAAGACTAATAAAAGTGGGTTTAGCAAAATACGACCCCTTTAAGCAATCAATTATGCTTACTTTTGTTTTTTGTTATTTTGCTGGTATTATTTATTAAATTTCTAAGGTGGACTTGAATGCATACCTAATGTTCCCATTTCTTCTGTCTTTAGGCCATGGTTGCCTGTTACCCAGGTAATGGTGCTGGCTACGTCCGCCATGTTGACAACCCAAATGGTGACGGACGATGCATCACATGTATCTACTATCTTAACAAGAACTGGGATGTCAAGGTACTTTTATAAGTTGAACATATGATGCTTTTTAGACACTTAAACAACATGTATTCATTTATTGTATGTATTTATGTATGGAACTGATACTGGAAATTTAGTCACATTTGACCAACTGCTTGCAATACATTCACTGAAGTGTGTATCTTGCATGGAAAAGTCTTTAATGTGTGTTGTGTGTGTTTTTTTTTGTAGAAACAGGGAGGAATGCTGCAGATCTACCCCGAAGGCAAAAATGTGGTGGCCAACATCGAGCCTCTCTTTGACCGGCTGCTCATCTTCTGGTCTGACCGCAGGAACCCACATGAAGTTAAACCAGCCTATGCCACTCGGTTAGTAACTGTTGGCTTTGCACAGCATACGCATGCACACAAACATAAAGACAGATGCATGTGTGCTTTATATCCTTTCTTCAGTTCTCCCAAATGAGAATCTTCAAGTCACAAGGACAAGCGATGTTTTTTCTGTAGAAATAAACCAGAAATAAAGTAATTGAAATATTAAATTGTCTTGTCTGTTGTTAAGGGGTATGCTCCTCTCCCTCCTCCTCCTCTTGTAATCTGACTGCCGAGGGGGGTGAGGTGGGGTCAGAGGCAGGAAGTATGTGTTTCCTGAGGGGCTAGGTGGAAGGGAGAGAGGAGGAAGGTTCGATTGCAGGACTCGTGCTGGAGAGGCACAGACATGAGAGACAGGAATAAACAACACAGCCCCACAGGAGAGGCAAGAAACCATAGAAATTAACCCTCTCCTATTCAGGACATTTACTTTGTAATCTATTGCTGTGAGCCCAGTCAGAAATGACCTTTCAGAAGTTGCATAGATTTTTTTTTTTTTTTTAACTAATATTCTAGATTACAAAACTGTTCTGGCATATAAACAAAAATAGCTCTATTTTTTGCTAAAAAAAAAAGAAATATATAACAATTTTTGCACAGATATTTATGAACACAGTGATATTAATTCACAGCAAAGATTAAGAACTGGGTGACAAAAAACAAGAATATACTCAATTCTAAAATGTATGTAGGTAGATGGGAGAAGGCCTTGACATTGTTTGGTTTATATTATTGCTTATACTATTTTCATATTGTTGTTTATACTGTAAATATATTTCCATTCTTGAAAAGTGCAACCAGACACAAGAGTTGCGTATTAGGTCAATGCTATATATTCTTTGTGCATAATATCTGATGTTCCGTATTTCCACTATGTTTCATTGCATTGACCTTGATAAATAAATGAATAAATAAATAAGTATATTTTAGTTTTGTATGATTAGGCCTATTTCAGTGACATTTGCTAGAAAACAGGGTTTTCTTCAGCAGTTATATAATGCACAGCCAGTTTGCTTCTTGCCTAAGTCTTATTAGTGTATCTTCTTGTGTTTACAGCTATGCCATTACAGTCTGGTACTTTGATGCAAAAGAGAGAGCAGAGGCGAAAGAGAAGTACAGATTGGGTAAGAATTTTTTGTTATTTATCTTTTTTGTTTTATTTTTTTTGCCTTGTTTACTGAGTTGGGTCACATATTTTTTTTTTTTTTTTAAATTTATGATTAATATGTTCCTTTCTTTTTCTTTTTTTTTTCTTTTGCATCCATAGCAACAGGACAGAAAGGTGTTCAAGTGCCTGTCACTCAAAACAGCAGGACATAAGTCTCATCTAATCACTGGAGAGCATTATGTGCCTTCCTGCTAATGGACGTCATGACCCTAAAGGGAGACGCCGCTGAACTGTCAGTCGATGCTGCAGCTCCATGTCGCTCTTTCAGTGTCTGCTGTCACACACTGACATCACAAGCTGCGGTGTAATGTCTCCAGCCACATAATTGGGCTTCTGATCAAAGATACTGCACATTAAGAGCACAAACCAATGGACTGTATGGCAAAGGGGACATGACAAGAAGAAGAGGAAATAAAAGATAAACTCTCTTTCTTCTTTAGACATCTCACCGAATCATCAAAGAAGACAACTGAAAAACTGACTCCTTGATTTTCTTTTGTTGCAGTTTTTCCTGTTCATTTACTAGTGATGTTGTGATGTACTGAGAAATCATTGTTTTAATCTGCGTGCTCTGGCGTACTTTCAATAAAACCACAAGGAACTTAAAGTATATGATGACAGTGGACAGACAGTGGGGAAAAGAGAGATAAAAATCCAAATTCAATGAGATAATGTCCCTTTTTCTCTGAAATTCGTAATTTCCCCTGGTCTGGGAAGTGGTCCCTTTGTCTCATGGTGTGGTCATTGTAGACAGAGATGCACAAAAGAAGTAGCCCTATTGTACTTTCAGCCACAACACAGTGAAACGTTGCCTTATTGGCTTCTGTTCAGTAAAGCACTTTCCCTAAACATTACAGGGATACACTTAAGACACGTAGAATGAGTGCACAAAGACAACTCTACACTGTAGTTTTTACTCTGTATAGCACATCTAGTCGAGTAGTGTTCTTGTGCCACTGCAATAAAAAAATTTTTGCAAAAGTTTTAGAGCAACAAAGATGCTGAAGAATAGACAATAGATGTTCATTTTAATCAGTTGCGGTATGTGTCATATGTTTTCGTGAATGCTTTTCTGTACATTTAATAGGTAGTGCTCTCTGGCTGAAACACATAGATCACACATGAGGCAAGAGACAAGCTGTCCATTAACACAGGGTTTGATTAAAACTATTGTCCATGTTTGTGTGTGTTTGTATGTATGTGTGCTCTTATGACAGTATGCAGATTCAGCTTGTCTCTTAACTGTTCTTGAAAAGATGGAAAAAGTATGTGTAATCAGTGCAGATGCTGTCGCAGAAAGTTGTACTAAACAGTGCTTAGGGGAATGGTGACCTCACCCATCCTGTACACTTTACCTGTACAGCATTTACAGTAAAAAGCACAGACACAAACACACTGTATTTGAGCTGCAGGTTCAGATGACAGCCTGTTGGTGTGTGGGGTTGAGTGTTTTTATGTAAATGTCTCCATGCACGTGTATGTGACAAATTCCACTGTCTCAGAGAGGATCGCAGGTATTGTCTCAGTGTTTGTTAGACTGATTAAAAAGAAGGTTCTTAAAAAAATTAAGCACTTTATTGTTTGAAATGCCATGCGTGAAAGATAGAGGGAAAAAACTATAACAAAAAATGTAGATTAATGCCTTTATGCTGTGGATACTATGGTCATTCAAATGCAATAGAAACTAAAACAATGAGAACAACTGAAAATTGTTTGCCTAATTTTTGTTTTTTAATTTTGGAGTATTTAATTAAAATCTGTCTGTTTTGTACACAAGCATTTGTAATTTAGTCGTCTTTTATTAAATCTTTATAGCCATAAAAGGGATATAAAAAAATACAGCAGAGTGCACTGTAGAAAACCAGGAAAAATAAACAGTGGCTTATTTAAGAACATTATAGGGACAGTTAGAGCTTACCAAAACTTTAAAAAGTTAAGAAAAAGTATAACTAGACAATCTGCATGCACAGTCCAATGAAATTTGTTAAGCTTTAACTCATAAAGACTATTTTTTTGTGACTGCCACATGAATTTTTTAGTAAATGATTTGCCGATATGTATTATTTTTTCCCCTGCATTGTTCTGTGACCAGCAATATTGAATTCACCGACCATTTAGATGTTTATTAAACCTTTCAGTTGATTTAGTACGTAATATTTATTTATTTGCACATCATAAACAATGAGAAAAAATAAAATAAAAAGAAATTATCATACAAGTAACACCATAGTGCAGGAGAGGATAGAAGCAAAAGACACTCATATAAATTCCTCCCCAGAAATAAACAATACACAAAAGAGAAAGAATAAAAATATAACATTACTGAAATAATTTCAAAAGAATAAATAAAAAAATCATTACATTCAAAGGTTATTATAAAAACTGAAGCAAGAGCATCTTTTCCAACAAAATATATTATTAACCTCACATGAAAACAAGCATCTACAATCACAAACTGGGTCTTACCGATGAATTACTGCTGCAGAAGCTGATGGTGTTTCCACGTTCACTATGGAGCTTGTGAATGTCCAGATGGGTACGAACTGATGCTGCAGAGAAGCTGCAAAACAGCATTTTATCTGAGTTATTTAAATGTATTGATAGATTTAGTGGCTCAACAGTTATTAAATATTTTAAGTCAATAGGTGGCTGTTGGTTGTCTGCTACTGTTTAGGTCAGTGGTTTCCAACCTTTTTTGGCTTGTGACCCCATTTTAACATCACAAATTTCTGGCGATCCCAGACATTCAAACTGGAGACATTTTTTGCAAAAATTAATTTGTTTTTGATCATGTAATAGTTAGCTATACTATGTTGCAAATAAACATTAATTGTAGATGACATTTAGGCTATAAAATGTATATTATTATGGACGGAGGCAGAAAAGCCAGGTTCAGATTACTGTACAAAGAGAGAATTTTATTTTCCTTGGTCAGGATATGTACAGTCAGTCCAGCTTGTATTTACAAGGCTGACAATTAATACTGAACAAACAATAACTCAAACTATGAATTATGAAAGAGCTGCAGCATCTGAAACCAACCACAATGAACATTTGAAAGATAAACAGTACCACAGTGCTTCAGTTTCAGCTTCAGAGTTTGTCACGTCTGTTTTGTACCATATATTTTTTATCAATAAGTTTTTTTTGTTTGTTTGTTTTTTGGTTTTTTTGTATCAATTACTAGAAATTTCAGGTAACTCCATTTGAATTCCAGGCAATCCCATGTGGGGTCCTGACTCCAAGCTTGAAAAACACTGGTTTAGGTCTTTGAGGGTTGAAAACCTTAGTCCTGCTGCTGCTCTTTACAACAATACTGAAACAGTCACAAAGGACTAATATCACTGGTTCTGTTTTTCTAGGGAGCTTTACCACAATAGCATACCACATATGAACACAATATCATCAGACTGATAAAGTTATATTTGCCTTGTCTCATAATGCAAATGGAAACTTGGAGCTTGCCAAGGTCAAAGCCTCTGCATTCCTGAATAGATGATTAAAATGACACCATTTACACCCCCCCCCCCCATTATACTAGGGCGTGTAAAAGTTTACAAAACAAACTGTAGTGTTGTATTTGCTATAGCAATGCACCACACTGTCCAAGGCTTCACAAAGACATGAAAAGAAAGGACATCCTCTGCTGCAGTAAAAGTCGAATGTATTCTAATCATGTCGCCCATGGGTGTGGTTTTAATTCCTCTATTCTGATTCTTAAGTGATTAAAATGACATTCAAGTAGAAGAATGCTTTTAGTTGCTCTTCAGTCAGATTCCAATATTTGTTCCAGTTCAGATTTGTGTTTTTTTTTAAACTAAACTCTGTGCATTTTCTTCAGTGAAGTTGACATTGCAAGTTTGAGCAAGTTTATTTGTTGAAAAAACACAGAGAAAAATCTAACGAATATGTCACTCTGCCCCTTCCAGTTATCGCCTGTGTGATAGTGCGACATTATCATCTCAGACTTTGCCAAAATAAATTCCTCCATTGCACACTGACACTGACATGCGGATGCTATTCATTAGTTTATTTACTCACATGCTTCATGCACATAAACAAACTGCTCTGATGTCATGAAATCCCACAGAGGATCGCAGGAATACAGTCCCACTTTAGCTCATGACACAGACGTGTGTGTATAAAAGTTAACAGTCTGAGACAAATTAAAAATATAAACAGCAAGGTCAGGAAAACACACAGGATTTAATTTCTTCCTTGACAAGACACTGTCATGGTTGAAGGGGAAATTAAAAGTCAGAGGAGAAACAAATAGCTTCCATTTAGACTGAAGCTTGTAAAAGTGGAGTATGGTTGTTGGAGGACAGCCTGTGTTTAGGGAATGGTTAAAAAGAATAATAATAAAAAAAAAAGTCATGGTCTGAGAATGCCAGGCCTTTCCAGTGATTCTGCAGTACTTACAGTGATGCGTTTAGAGTATGTGAAAAAAAAAAGAAAAAAGGGAAAATGATGCCACTGTTCAATCAAACAATGAGGTTCAGTCATAGAATGTATGTTTAATGCAGGCTTCCTTCTTTTTTCACAGTGAACCTATCCCATAAATCCTTGATAAATGACCTTATAAACACATAATGCAGTCTAATGGAAATGCCCAGGCACTCTCAGGCAGAACAGGAGTGCCTGCTTTATGTTTCCCATAAACATTATAGTCAGCATATTACAAAGCCTTGACCTCTACAGTTTCTCAAACTCTGCTTGGTAAAAAGAAAGATGATAACACAGGGAAGCTTTGCTCATAAAGTTGCTGCTGAAAGTGGCACAAAGATCTTTTAATTTAGTTGTAATCACTTAAAATGCAGATAATTTAAAAAGCCAACAAAAAAGAATAAAATGACTGCTACTGACATTAACCCGTAAAGACACATTGCCACTTTTGTAACAGTTCCCAAATGGATTTTTCTCCCTATTCAACATTTTTTAAGTGATTTACCACCATTTATTATATATTATCCTCTGAATTTTGCATTTTTTCAGTGGAAATCAGGTATTTTCCTATATTTCATTTTCTGATCGTGTAGACGTTCATAAAAAACTCAGATTAAAGTTGAAGGTTATTATATCAGAAACTACAGAAGAGGAAAAAAATAAAATTAAGGGTCAGTATATATTTTTAAAAATATTATTCCACAAAAAAAGCCAGAATTCTGAGTTTAAGGTCAGAATTCTGAGAAAAAAAGTCAGAATTCAGACTTTTTTCCCCCCAGAATTCTGACTTTAATCTTATATTTAAAACAGTCAGAATTTTGAGATTAAAGTCAGAATTCTGACTTTTTTCTCAGAATAATAAAAAAGAAAATGTATTGGGCCTTTTTTCCAGTGGCCCTAATCCTCTTCCATACAAATCAGAGAAAACTGAAGAAAAAGTGATTTTTTTTTTTCAGCTAATCTCTCATTAACTGAACATAAACCAAGTGTGTCCATCCACTGTCATTGCTCCAACTCCATGGGTTTTACTAGCGAATCAATTTTGTAGAAGATGATGGTGTTTCCACAGTAACTACGGAGCCTCTGAACATCCAAATGGGTCATATCTGATGACCATGAAACATGACAAACTGCATTTTACACCAATTATTTACATGTATTGATAGGATTAGTGAATCAACAGGTATTAAACATTCTAGGTCAGTAGATGCTTATGGTCATCACTGGATGTTTGGGTCTTTGTGGGTTAACTTTATCCATGTGTTACCACAGATGCACCTACAAAGCTGATGTGTATTAGTGTTGTTGTCATATATCTCCACCTTGTGGCTTTTTCTCTCCATATCATAAAATAAATTCTTACTGTAGTGTCATATTCAACCACAAGAGGGCAGGACATGATATGGTGTGAATCTATTCTCAGTGCACCGCAGTATGTGAATGGCTGTCTTTGTGAAGCATTACTCAGTGTCTGTACCTTCTGTCTGTTTTTTATAGGCAGTATGAATTTGACGCAGCACACATTATACTGACAACAAACACTGGACATGTGACGCTAACAGATGCAGCCAAGGCAGTGTGGTTATAACATAGAAATATTGTACGGTTTAGGATATTCTCCACTTATATGAACAAACATGAGATACTGGCAGGCAATATTTTACTATATTGGAGTCCTTACAGGTCTCTTAAGTATTATTTTTTTTGTAGATTTGTCATAATGATGCAATCCTTCCAAATTATTACTCTTCCTATTAATAGTTATATGGCCTGCTATAGTCTTACCGGGTGCGTCAGTAGTTGGAAGGTGGAGTCAGGGATTGCAGATGTATTAAACTAATAGCCAAACACACACACTCCTTTTAAGTTCCTTTAGATGATCTGTCTCCAAAATCCACTGACCTGGTTGGTGGAATAGTGTTCTGTGGTTCGGCCTGAACACTTTCTTTTTTTTTCCCCCATTATTTACGGAGCCAGGGGCTACTGTTTACTGTCTTGTTCATTTTTTTTCTATGCACACAGCAGGACATGAGAAAACCTACGAATATGGAAAATAGTGCATTGGATTAAAAAGTCATATTCCACGTTTAGATCATGTAGCTCATTTTAATTTTCTACACAAAACCATGTGTTATTGCCATTCCATACATCTTCCTACATGTTTTTAGTTAATCCAGGCCTCTCACAAATCATTTACCTGTCAACATGACTTGTCCAGGATTTTTAATCATCACTATCTGTTGTTTTATGGGTTTTTCACAGTTTCTACCATGGGCTCATTATCTAAAATTTAAGGTTACATTCATTTGTTCCTTTAATTTCCATGAATATGCCCTAAACTTTTTCATGATTTACATCTAGAGTGTCGCTTTTTTATTACAACAGTCAAGAAACTGTACTGTGATGCAGAACTAAGGCTTTATTATTTGTGCTGTTAGTTAGTTAGTTAGTTAGTTAGTTAGTTAGTTAGTTAGTTTTATTTTGAGCACATAAAATTATCAGATAACAAAGAACCATACAACATGGTCAAACAGAATTTTCGGTGCTCGAAAAGGAATGGGAAGAAGTATAACTCAGACTCCCACCCCCTTTTTACAAACTAACAATAAAATTAATTCTGCTTCCTTTGCTTTGTTAACAATTTTTAATATGTATATTTCTAAAATAACACAAAACATCTATACAAACCATTCACATACACTTTTTTAGTCACCTCACACACAATCAGATTTGTATAATAAACCTTTAAAAAAACAAAACAAAACATAATATTTATATGCACTTTGAATATTTACTACAAATACAATCATTAATAAATATGATAGTATCTTCTAATCATGATAGTCTGTATCAATTAATAAGTTAAAAGGAAGAATTGAGGAAAGTCTCTGGAGTCAAGGTCATGTAAGCATCCCATGAATAATGCTTTAATATCACTTCCATACCTCTAAAAAAAAAAAAAAAAAAAAAATTACTGGCGAAAGAGAGAGACTACAAAAGAAAAAACACCCACATTGAACATACACTAAACAACACAAAGGTGTGCACTTGTTTCAGGGTGATGACCGAACATTCTGTCCTTATTGTCGGAACGGCATCTGTACCAAGACATCAAAGCAGAAAAACAGCAGGAATGTCATTCCACAGCTCCTACAACTACCTCCTCTGTGTGCACATGTGGCTGTCAAGCTGTTCCTTGAATGCAGTTTTATGAAATATGTGAATATCCTCTTTCACCTGAGGGCATCTGTCTTCCCCTTCCCCCCTTTGACATTAGGATTATGAAACACTATGTGTAAAATTTAAGTGAAGGTGGGATCCACTCCCTTGTATTAAATAATAACAAATGCATCCCATAAACTGTATTAGATCATGAGCTGGCCGCATACAATAAAAACGCATGAATTCAAGAGCTCACTCATGATTTTAAAGAAAGAGTTCTGTTAAAATCAGAACCCAATATTGTTTTGCCACTTTTGAGGAAATTATATTCTATGTATATTCTTTAAGTATGAGCATATACGAGTAAACGTGACTCCTGTGTCATCTCTCATCTTTGTCAGACTGTAGAAAATCTACCTGGAGGGTAGACTTTGAGTCATCACAGTGGTTATAGACAGGTACAGTGTTAAAAACTGTATGTGGTTGACAGCTTTAATTACCCATTGCTGTTAAAGCTCCATCAAATGTGACTACTGCTCTACTCCAGGCTCCTCACAGGTAAGATGGTAACTTCAGCATTTACTCATTGATATGGAAAGTTTTAGAAAGAGCATGTATTTGATCATTTTGCTGTTTTACTACTTATTTCAGGCTCCTACATCTTAAAATATTTACCATTTGTATATACACGGCCTTGCCAAAAACCAAAAAGACCTTGCATTGGGTGATTACTACACTGACTTATTAAGTTTCAGATGGAAACAATGTACAGTGAGTAGCTTCTCATTACTGAAACAACCATCAGTTTGCTAGAGAGCAAAAAGACTGAATAATGCCAGGATCCACTGGGTTCTTCTGGCTTGTGAAAGAATGTTTCAGGGAGCATGATACAACATTTTCACACTCGTATTGGACTCCACAGAATCCAGACTGAACCCCACTAACAATCTTTGGGTTGTGCCGGATAAATAAATACATGTTGTGACATTTATTTGTCACAGCATTGTCACGTCATTTATTTGCATAAACATCACGTGGCATAAATGATGCCACAGTGAATACTTCCTATAATCTAAGCTAAAGGAAGTTCAGTGAAGTATTGTGTGTGTGACTTTTGTTTTTTAGCCAGGTGCATTTCCAACCATGTAGTTTGACTTATGAGAGATCTGCCCAAATGTTTAGAGTTCAGAGCAGAAAGTGTTTTTATTGTTCACAATCTGCTCTGCATTATAAACCGTTCTGTTCAGCTTCTTTATTTTACATTATAGTGCATCATCTTTGATTTACCACCAAAACTTGTCATAAACTACCAATGCCTGCTTTGTGTAAAGGAACACCTCTTTTTTCACTTGCAGGTCCGATCAAGAGAAAGTGAACATTAACATGAAAAAGTACATTTGCACTCATCATTTATCAAGTGGGGCTGTTTTTTAGAAACAGATCTCTATTTAATTGAACTGTTATCCTTTTTAAAATACCACTTACATAGTACAGGAGAAGTTCCGAACCTTCTCCTTGGCTGCACTAAATTAAGAAAAAGACATGCAAAAGACTGTCTAACATTTTGAGAAATAAAAATTCTAAATGATGAAGTTTGTGAATTCATACACTGGTCACATTTAAAAGGACTATCTGTGAACTGGTACCAAGAAATGACTCTTTATTTGTAATTTACCCATATCAGTACGGACCACCACAAATTGTAAATATCACTGTGTTAGCATTAAATACATTACATAAAGCATTGTGATTATATCTGGCTTGATGTTTTAAATCATAAGTCAACATTTAGGGTGATGCACACTGTAGTGACTATTTGTCATCAAATGTAACCCATAAAGACCCAGTGTGACTTTTGCAGCTGTTCCCAAATGAATTTTTCTTTTATTTAACTTTTCTTAAGGGCCTTACCACCATTTGTTACAATATTATCCTCTGTATTTTGTATTTTATCAGAATAAATCAGGTATTTTCCTATATTTAATTTACTGATCATGTAGATGTTCATAAAAGCTAGAAGAAAAAGAAAAAGTGGCACAAAAAGCTCCTACACATGGTAAAGAGTTGTCCACGTGTTACTATGGCAGCCTGTCCACATGTTACCACATTCTCATGTCAATAAAACAGAGACTTTTCAATATTTTACTCCAAAATGTATTTTCAGCATAGTTTAACATAATATCTAAAAGGTTTTGTCTTACTCAATATCAATTTCTGTTGAGAACCACATGTTTTGAATGTTTGCGTAAAGCTAAAAAAATTGATGTCTGTTTCAAGTTCACGTGTTACCAAGCAGTAATTTGACATTTTTCACCTATAAAATTTTATCTCCCCAATTTTTTTATACATAATGTTAAAGTCCTTATAAATACCTACTTAAATTCTACTATATAATGCACGTTCTGTGTCTGTCCGATCGATGTTGCAGCACAGGAGGGCATTTGTACGGATTTTCCTCAGCCTTCACAGACCCGATCGCCGCCAAACTCGCCAAATGAACAGAAACATTACCTGACTATTTACTAGGCACAATTTCATGTCCGTATTCAAATGCTGTGAGGTATGCTGGGCGATTTTTATCATGTTATTGTACAATGGCACCACGGGTACAATGCCGCTAGTATGTATAATACATGCATATAAGTTACTCTGCTTACATGACCGAGACTGTTGAACACAAACTGTGTCCACGTGTTACCATTTGATCGGACCCATACCCACATAGACATGCACATTATCATGGGAGCTCAGGAAATTGGATGTCTGCCTTCAAGTTTACCTTTTCTTCAGTATTTGTTTGGGAGTGTTTTATGTCTTTATAGATCAAAGAGCCACAACAGGAAATAGGAGAAGAAATGACAACAGTTGGATGTGTATGGTTGACATTCATCATCCATCAGGACACCAGGATCCAAGCTCACTTTAATGTCTGTAAATATTATGTGTATGACAAGTTGACAAGTTGGTAAACCAGATTTCATGTATGAATGATGATCTTTATTCAAATTATGATCTTTATTCAGCTGTTTGCATTTGTTCATCATATTTCTCTGTCTATTAATAGTGAAGTTTTTTCATTCTTTGCTACACTTTCGTTTTTTTGCATTATTTCCTGGTTTGGACTTTCCAAAACCTAATGTTTCTTCCATTCACTACATTTTTATTATTATTATTATTATTATTATTATTATTATTATTATTATTATTATTATTATTATCAATTCTAGTTTTCATGCATGATGGGGTTTTACATCTGGTGAGGCGCAGTTGTTGTGATTCATGGTCCACATGGAGATCTGAAAAGTTTATTTTTGATGCTCCTTTCATCCTTTGCTGATTTCATTTGTCCTATTCCCGATCTTAAACAGACTTCCCATAATGTGATATTTCTGCGCGTCGTGACATCCATCCATTATAATTACTTTTAAGTTTGAATCTGACACATATGGTGCAGTTAATACCTGTCCCTGGTTCTGGTCTTTGTGGCACACAAATACTGTTTTTTCTAGGTAACAGAATAAAAACATGATACTCTGTCCTCTTCCTCATACGGTTATAAAAGAGTGTGGATGTGTCAGACAGTCATGGGAGATGTTTTAAAGTCACATTTTCAATATATTTTATAATCATGTGCACACCCACAGTATGTTAGTCATCAATGATCCAAACTGTCGGTCTCATCCACTGCATTATATGACTCCAACCAACTCACTGAATCCCTCCAGGATCAGCAATAAGAAGTAATAATGTAAGTGTGTGTAAATAGGAGTTCATTATAATAAAATTTTCCAGTTTTTCATAGGAGCATGTCAGAAATACTCTATGTATGTAATAAAATATATGTAGTATGTGTCGATACCACAGTCATCCATCACCTCACCCTTTAATTATCTTTCTTAATACAACGGTATGTACTAATTGTGGGATGTTTTGCACTCACCTGTTATACTGTGTAAAGTAATGACATAAACTTAGTATAATAACAAGTGATGTCAGGTACAACAAACCTCACCACTCGCACATATTGTACCTTATTTTGGCTTCAATCCTGCTGATGTCATCATGTCTATGTGTGTGGAGATGTCAGCATATCAGTTGCCTCTATATATGTGCCAAGGTTGAAGTAAATTGAAATAAAATGTATGTTTTTATACACATTTGACATTTTTCCCCTTATTATAATAAAGTGGGAGGGGAAAACAAAAGGTTTAAAAAAATTCATAAAAAATTTCAGCTTTGACCTACTTTTCCCAAAATGTAACCACATCTATTCTGGGTCACCGGCAATATATAAACCCAATTTGGTATGAATTGAAGCAATAGTTTTGCTGCTAGAAAGAAAGAAAGAAAGAAAGAAAGAAAGAAAGAAAGAAAGAAAGAAAGAAAGAAAGAAAGAAAGAAAGAAAGAAAGAAAGAAAGAAAGAAAGAAAGAAAGAAAGAAAGAAAGAAACCAGCCAACCAACCAAAACAATACTGCCAGCCTTCCCTTCGGGGACGACATAATAATCAAGTAACGTCACCAATAAACTGATCATTCATAAAATCCTCTTATGCTGAGTGTTATTGTTTTCAGTTTGAGCCGTCACCAGGAACTGCTGATAAATGTGTGTTTTTCTGTGAACTGACATTTTTGCCCACTTCAGGGTCACAAGGGACACAGTTTTTCTTGGCTCATTGAACTCAGCCATGTAATTATTGTTCAAACAAATCTGCCTTGTCTTATTATGAGACAAAAATTGGACATTTATCATGATCACATTGAACACATGCTGTTCCAACTACTGCACGGATCAGCATAAACCATATACTATGATAAAATATAGAAAATGTAAAAATGGTCATCATGTCAGATGTTGCCAACACATATTACAATAAATGTCAAACCAATAGTTCTTTCAAGTGTAAAAGCTGACATCTGGTGAAGTGTAAAGGCTTCTTTCTGAGCTCCACAGCTGAATAAATCAGGTGGTTACTTATGGATTATAATGGGTATTTATATATTTACATATGTTCCTCTGGGACTGTTAAGGTATTCTGAATATGCTATTTATGGTCATGATAAGAATTTCAGTTTTAGATGACAATGTGAACAAAATGAAACCTAAGGACAAAACAGAAATGATGATTGTAATATTTATCACAGTTGGACATCTATAGATAGATTTAGAGACATACACAGAGTTGTCTTTCCATTATTACAGCTTTTTTGTAATACAGTTCTTTCATTCTTAGTACTTTTTAGTTTCATTTTGAGCCATCATCAGGAATGGCTGGAAAAACTGTGGTTTTCTTTGGCTTGCCTTTTTTCCTCAACTCTTATGAAACTCTTATGACTATGGGTGGAAGGAACTCTGTTTCTTAGGTGATATTTACTGCATACATGTAAATATTATTCAAACATCATCTTCAAAACAACAATTAAAGAATTACTGAAGAAAAACAATAGCAGGAATATCTGACATTGTCTGATAGATGTACAATGTGACAGGTTGTGTACATGTAAAACAAACAGGGATGACTTCGTCCTCTACCTTAAGGTCACAGCCATAGTTGCCATGGTGACAGATCTTATTCTAGCAACCTCAGAATAATTAAGCAAGAGGCGAGTGTGTTTCCAGTGGTGGTTAGAGTCAAATCAATAGTCTGTCTCCTCATCTTTCTTCATATGTGGGATACCATACAACTGCAAATACAACTATATATGCATGAGCATGTTTATATGCTTTTGGAGGTACATGGTTAGAAAAGTTCATTCAAAAAAAGAATGAAAAGGAAAAACAGGAAAAACTAGAAAAGCACTGTTACCTCCGCCAAGGCAGATCAGTGCCCCCACCCCCCACCCCTGATCACCACCAAAATGTAATCATTTGTTCCTTGTGCCAGTATCAACATTTCCTGAAATTTTCATCCAAATCTGCCTATAACTTTTTGAGTTATCTTGCACACGGACAGACAGACAGACAGACAGACAGACAGACAGACAGACAAGCCAACGCTGGCAAAAACATAACCTCCTTGGCGGAGGTAACAAATGGAACTGATAAAACAGAAATGCTATGGACCAACACAGACCAGTTTATAACAGAGAAATCAGTTAAAGCAATGAATTAAAGGTGCAGTAAGTTTTATGTGTGTTTTGAGCAGCAGAGGGGATAACAAATAGCAAACATTTTGGCTTCCCTTATTCCACTTCTGGACATTTCTAACAAATATGATAGCTTGACCTAATAGATTTTAAGTATCACTGTTGACATAGTTGTACTGTGCCTATCAGATGCTTTCTCCTGTGACTGCTTTCATAATTTGACTCATTATGAATATAAATTAAGAGATAAGATAAAATATGTCTTTATTAGTCTCACAAGGAGAAATTCCAAATTTACAGCAGCAAAGTACAAAAGCACACAAGAGCAAAAGAAGTGCAAAATCAAAATAAAGACAAATCAAAAATCAAAAAAGCTATATGCAATTTACCGTTGTGCATATGCTGATCATGCCACAGGTTAGATAGGGATACGGTTTATTGCACTGATTATTGCATGGTTTATTGCACAGAGTTATTTAAAGCAGTTTCTGTTGTGGAGCCTGACAGCTGCAGGAAGGAAAGACCTGTGATACCTCTCCTTCACACACTTGGGGTGTTTCATCCTGTCACTTAAGGAGCTCCTTAGTGCAGTGAGTGTGTGTTGGAAGGGGTGGAGTCTTTGTCCATCATGGAGGATAGCTTGGCTGTCAACCTCCTCCTCCTCTAAGCCTCCTCTTCTCCACCTCCTCCACAGGTTCTAAATTGGCTTTTTTTTTGACAAGAACTTATATAATACCTTGTACTTAAACCAAATAATTAAAAGTTTCATTGAGCTGTTGCACAGAATCAGCTGTAAACAGCCTGTTTCAAGTCAGGCCACTAATTCTCTGTTGGTTTGAGGTCTGAGGTTTGATGCAAGAACATTCACCTTGTTATTTTTAAACCATTTCTGAATAGTTTTTGTTGTATGCTTCAGATCATTGTCTTGCTGGAAAATAAATCTCCTAAGTCCTAGTTCTCCTGCAGAGTGAATCAGATTGTCCTGCTGGATTTCCCTGTTTGCATTTGTACCCTTTACAAGCCTTTCAGAGCCTATGAGACTATGTGATGCGCCACCACCATGCTTCACAGTGGGGATGGTGCGTCTGTGGTGATGTGCGGTGTTTGGTGTTTGTCTGCCTCATCAGGTCTTCACCCATAGGTAGCTGGAATAGGCTCCAGCACACCCATGACCTTCACGAGGAATAGGTTCAGAAAATGGATGGATGACCCTATCAGATGCAACTGTGTTTATGCTACAATCACTTGACACATATTTACTACACTCAGGTGATGTTCATTTCACTAGTTTGTCAGACTATTAGCACCAAATGGCAAGAGCTCTGTTGAATTAGGTCGGTCATTTTAAAGGGGAGAATATATATGCAATCCCTTTTTCTTTTTTTTCTTTTTTTTTACCTTATCCCATTAAGACCCAGTGGTACTTTTGTAGCAGTTCCCACATTAATTTTTCCTCTATATTTAACCTTTCTTAAGCAATTTATCACCATTTATTATAATATTATCTGCTTTAGTTCGGGTTTCTTTCAGTGTAAATTGTGTATTTTCCTGTATTTAATTCACTAATCATGCAGATGTTTGTAAAAGCTCATAGTAAATGTAAAGATTATTAGATCAAAGCAGAGTAAACTAAACTTTATCAGTAAAATATATCCTTAACTGAACATAAACCAAGCGTCTCCATTCACTGTCATTGCTCCAACTCCATGGGTTTTACAGGTGAATCAATGTTGTAGAAGATGATGGTGCTTCCACGGTAACTATAGAGCCTCTGAACATTCAAATGGTTCATATCTGATGACCATGAAAAGATGACAAACTAATTTTACACCAATTATTTACATAAATTACAATGATTTGTGGCTCAGCAGGTATTTAACAGTTTAGATCAGTAGCCGTTTTTGGTCGCCAGTGGCTGTTTGGGTCTTTGTGGGTTGTACGTTTTTATTAATTGACAGAAACCTGACTTATATTGACCATGATTCCATTTGTAGAAGAAATAAAATGGTTAAACATTCAGGTGTGTGAATATGTTCTATAGACCATGCGCTTTCTGCACATCTACTTAATGGTATAAAGCCTGAGAGACAGACCAGTAGCGCTTCTTATCTCTGATGAGATGAAACGTGTTGGCAGTACTTCAGTCAGTAACAGTATTATCATGAAGAGACATGTTTCTTATCTGGAAAAATGTTCTTTGTTAATCAGTGAAATCCAGGGGTCAACAAAACGAATCTTTGTGTGTGTACAAGGTCATATATAATGGGTAACTGTCAGTCCAGCTCTGTCTGTGTGCATTGTTTGCCTAGGTGTGTACCGTGACGGACATAGTTAAGGATGGTTGGCTAAGCAGACTTTGTACATCTACACGTACGTATCTGGATGTCCCAGGGGAGCTGTGCTGTATGACTGTTCTCACGGGATGGGGTGTTGTCTGAGCACCTATCCCAGGGGCATCTCCAATGCAGGGGGGGCTTAGACAGTCTGACCCCACTGTCTGACCTTTACTAAGACCTCCACTGGGCCCCACCAGCCTTGCATCGCTGGTATCTCTCTATGCTAGCCCCCCTCGGCAAGATTCTTTCAGGTCTAATTTTTAGAAAGGAAGTGGGATATGTTACTGTCACATGTACACTGACTTATGAAAGAGTGTAATATCACTTGTGCAATACGGTAAATCCACCAGGATACACCACACTTAATAAAAATGGGTGTATACTCAGACAGCTATTTACTGCACTTCTTGGAAAGTACTTGTGAACTCATCCGGTCTTTGGGTGTGTTATTTAATTGCTAAACATGCGCAAAAACAAATATTTGAAAAATGAATTGGTATATTGTTCCATCGTTCTTATGACGTTCAGTGTTGTAATAAATGAATGGACCTGCTGCAGGATAAGTTGATATAGTAGCTTCCGCATGGGGACATTAACTAATGCTAGTAATGCTAGTTCCTGCAGCATCAGCTTATGGTTCCACCAAAGCCAGGCCACTATTTGATTAGGTGACAGCTTACAGGTTTAAGTAAGACCTATACACACAAAAAGGGGGGATTAGGGTAGTAGGAAACTGGGACAAATGAAAAAGATTATGCACAGAGTGTGACTACCTGCAGAGTGACAAGCTAACCTAACTGTACCGTGGAGAGCACACCACACTGTCATATCAAGCATAACCATATTTGCTGTGTGTTGGAACAGCAGGGAAGTGTGTCACTGGGTGTAGGAGCGGTTTATCTCTCCACCATAGCAGCAGTGCGCTTCATCCAATCCAGTATTGCGGCTAACGGCCCAGAGCCAACAGGCATTATCGGCTAGAGTAAGGGGATTAGGCTGCCATGTGGGGTAAGGAGGGGACGGAGAGGCAGCCAGGGAGGAGAGGAAACATAATGTATGATGGAGAAACAGGGGTGAATCTGGGGATGCAGAGTAAGGGGATTAAGAGGTTTTTAGTTTCATTTTATAAACTCCTGTTCTCTCAACACCAGTAAAACCCCAGAAAAAATCAGCACAAACGCGATTTTTAGCTTCCATTATTACTGGGGAAATGACAGGTAATGTTTGTGTAACATATCAGCATTAAGACCTCAGACTGTCTTTTCATTTAGTCCAAAATCCTTTAATAGTGCTGGCCACTGAAATTATTTAAACTCACTCAGCAGTCGCCATCATGTTATGAACTTAAAACCCTCCATCCTCAATTTTGAAGGACTGAGATGATGGTATCTGGATGTACTTGGGTATTATGGGAGAATAAGAAAAGATTTGTATTATTAGAGATGCAGGGGTTGAAGAGGAGCCAATCAAATATAGAAGCTGGCTTTCCCCGACCTTGGCTTACGATAAGGAGTAAAATTTTAACAACATCCAATGTAACAACCTCACCTGAACAATTAATAGTTGTCATAGCAACATAGGTAGTCTTCCTAGTTTAGTTTAGTTTAGTTTAGTTTAGTTTAGTTTAGTTTAGTTTAGTTTATCATGGACAATCCCAATTAATTAACTGTATTAATAACAGTAAAAAGGGCAGCTTTAGCCAACATGGCTAGTATCCTGCTGTAGCCTGATGACAATAGGCACCCTAAAAACAACAATATATTACAGCACATTAATTAAAAAGAGAGAGTTAAAACAACTAAGAGACAAGATAAATCAATAAAGAGAAAAGACAAAAATGATAAAAGAGAACAGTGAAGCATCAGTACAACCATACAGACAGCACATATAATTCAAACATACAAAAGCAGCGTATACAATATAATCACACACAATACGTCAGCACAGAATCACAGACGGGGTGACATCACATATGGACAGACAGCATCCATGATCATGATGCAAATAACCCACAGCCATATGTTAGTGTGTGCAGGTATAGTTGTCGACAAACCATGTTTTAAATTTGGCTGTAAAACTGGAGTATGTATGTAAATCTTTAATGTGGGTGGATAGTGATGATGTTTTATTACCATGGAAATGCCTATGGTCTACCTGAGATTCAGCTACATCAGGGATCCACCAGTTTTTCATTTCCCTAATTCAATTATAGCTTTTCTTCCACTTCCACTCCAGTAACAACTTCTACTTGTGTACTCTTACAGATCATGTGTTCTTGCCTGGCACCTTTTTATTCTTTCCGTGATGTTGGAATACTTCTGTCAAGGCCATGTGAAAGACATTAACCAAGCCAATCACAGCCTCAGTACTCTAACCAAGTGGAACAGTAAACAACAAGGTCACACCTTTGACTTTATAGAATATCTTATGTAAACTTATACTAACATTTGTGTGACCTCTACTGTGGACTGGAACAGTTACAGCCAGCCACTTCTGATGTACACAGGACCATGAATTTTCATATTACATACTCATATACGTGATTATCCACCATAGTGTACAGCGGAGTTCACATTCAGCAACATGTACAGTTACACGTGAAGCTGCCCACATACAAAAATAACTCATGATGCCAGGAAACATATATGCAAAAGCTTGACCACACAATTTATTTTTACATGTTCCTCTGCCAAACAAGTTACGTAATCACTCCTGCTTGTCTGTCTGTCCATCTAGAGTAGTTATACAAGAAACAGTGATGATTTTAACATAATGGTATAGAAAATAATATATTTTAATCCAACAGAGACCAAATTATCTACTGATCTAAACTGTTTAATAACTGTTCATCCATTAATCCTGTCAATCCATGTAAATAACTGGTGTAAAATACAGTTTGTCATCTTTTCATGGTCATCAGATATGACCCATTTGGATGTTCAGAGGCTCCATAGTGAACATGGAAACACCATCATTTTCAGCAATATTGATTCACCAGTAAAACCTATGGAGTTTTCTCAATGACAGTGGTTGGAGACACTTAGTTTATGTTCAGTTAATGATATATTTTTCTGAAAAAGTCACTTTTTCCTCAGTTTTTTCTTTTCTACATGATCAGTGAATTAAATATAGGAAAATAGGTAGTTTTCACTGAAAAAATGCAGAGGATAATATTATAATAAGATGATGATAAATCATTTAGGAAAGGTTAAATAGAGAGAAAAATTTAATTTGGGAACTGACACAAAAGTCACACTGGGGCTTTATGAGTGAAACTGAATGTCACAAATAGGACTCAGTAATGTCTTAAAACAAAAAATGCTTTCATGAATAAAGGTGGTAACAGGTACTGTTGTACTCATGAAATAAGCCATTGTGATACTGTTAATTCATGCACAACCCACTCCACTGTTATCAGATACAAATATATAGTTGCCCTCTGGTGAAAAAGAATTGAAGAAATGGCTGAGAAGAGAAAAAAAGGCATGAACATGGATCTCAAGTCATAACATGCCAGAACACGTGCAGGCTGCACACGAAGACGACAAAGCTACTAGTTACTTGTACAAACTCTGAGATAAACTGATCAGTTTGTTGCCATCATGGTTGTACCAATACAAGTAACATTTACAAAAAATGATGGAGTTTGCAGTATTTGATGTCATTGTATTCATTTCCACTGAACTTCAACAGAAGAAAATGTCTTTCTTTAAAACCTTTCCAGATCTTGTTTTTTAAAGACTATTTTGACGTTTCAGACTATAAATTAGAAAAGTTGCATAGACGCACACAAAGTAGCGTAGAACTGAAACACAATAAAGTCTTTTTCTCTGTTCTTTTCAGTTCTTCAAACCCTGTGTCCATGTCCTTATCTGCACAAAGGAAGCTAGTGAAAGAAAATTGAGTTGGAGGCAGAAAAAAGACACAGAGAGAAAGAGAGGGTGGGTTTGATGGGAAAAAAGGAAATTCTCTATGCCATATAGTATCATATTACTGTGAGGCAAATGGTGGGTAAAAACGGAGCTGAGGAAAGAGGTGGCAGTGTTGAGAAGGGCGTGTTGAGCTCAGCAAATCAAATCACTCTCTTGCTCAGTCTGGTTTGTACCGCCCTGGTCTGAATGTTCCCTACAAATGTCCTGTGGGAAGATTGTGTTCTCTGTGTGTTTCTAGTTTACATCCTCAATACCCTCACATTTGGCTGGATGCTCTCTCACCTTCTGTCTTTAGCTCCTTATAAATGACTGAAATAAAAGTATATCATCCAAGTGCACACTCTAAATTGCTTTGTATGAAAATTTCCATTAAACTCCAACATACCGAAGGCATGGATAGATTACAGCCGGCTGACGAAAACAAGCTCCTAACTTTAACTACATGTGGTGTTCTTAGATGACATCGCCAGGTCAGCAGATGAGTCTAAAGCTGCATACACACTGTGGGTAACACACTTTCCAGTTGCAGTGCATTGATTTACTCTCTCCTGATTTTATTTTTCTGTTTCTCAGTAATGTTTTCCAGGCCTTACTGCCCTCTCTCTACGCAAATGCTTTGAATAACAATACCCAAGCTGGAATCAATGCAATGTCTGTGTCCTTGACTCCAAAGGCCATATTGTACAAGAGGAGGTAATGTGTGACTTACAATAGCAGACAAAGGAAGAGAAAGTGGGAATTCTTTTATCCATTTTAACAAATTGAAGAAGTCAAATTATGTTTATGTCCCTTACTTACTACATTCCAAGCACAGGCAGTATTTTATATGACTTTACTAATAATATACAAGAATGTAGCCTACATGAAGAGAAACAGGACCCATCGGACTGCTCTACCCCCTATACGTTATTGATTGACCGAAACCTGATGTAGGTCATTTATTCAAACACACACAGTGACGCAGACATTTGCACATGAACACATTTAATGGCACGTGTTTAATGGAAATGACTTGTATTGTGCATTGTCCTCCTCTCACAGTAGTACTGAGGGAATGTTGACAGGCATCTGTGTCCAGAGTCAGTGACAGGCTGTGTTTGGCCTGCAATAAACAGGCAGCTATGACCTCCACTCTGTAAATGCAAAAGGATCAAATAACTAAATGTGAGGAGAGCCACAGGAAAGGAAGGATCATTTACTTTTGCAGCACTCCTTCATTTTTATCTGCTGAGGAAAGCAAAGTGGTTCTTTTTAATAGATACACTACAAACCAAAAGTTAAGGATATTTCATTTTTTTTGGTCTTTTTTTTTTTTTTTTGTCATTTTTGCCATTTGTAAATAAAACTATGTCTGGTCATTAAAAAAATGTGTTTCAATTCAATTCACACACTAAAAAGTAAAAAGCGCTGTGCAAAAATCCCAACTGAAAATATTGCCCAAAAATTAAAAGTATCCTTAACTTTTTGTTTGTAGTGTAGGATTAACAAGAAAAAGGTATATTTGCAGATGAGACAGACAAACTAAATTGGGAAAATACATTTATAAGTTTTCTTGCAGTGAAAACATAGCAAAAAGAGCAGCACAGGGTGAACATTTTTGAGCAAAACATGCGGAACATAAAGACAGCTGGCCAACACATGGTGCAGTTTGAAGGTTTTAATCTTAGATGGAACCCTCTTGCAGTATTCACGGTGAGCAGATAATTACTTTAGAAGCAAGTTTGTGGTTTTGAGGGACACAATAAGTGCAGAGGTGTAGGGCGGAAGGAAAAAAGCGATATAAACACTGCATCTTGGTTTCTAAAGGGTTGACAGATGCTTTCAAACAGATTTGCTGTTGTATACATGTGCTGATATACAGTCAGAACCGATAACATCCTGGCATTTTGGTTTTTCAACTTTTTTGTCAAGTCAAAGGGGTACAAGCAAACAAAATGGATCAGTCCATGTATAAATTACTCAGCTGACCGAGGTGTTTTGCTATTACATAATCTAAACTACAGACTGCACTCAAGAGTTTTACCTTTTTCTAAAGGGTGTTTGAGGCCAAAAGCATGAAATGAAATCACTTGAGTGCTCATTCTTTGGCTCATAACTATTAACACTAAAATAAAAACAATTAAAAAATACACACTAAATGCAAACTTATATCTACAATGAGCATTTTTCAGGTTAACAGCACACAGGAGTGTACTGCCTTTTCAGAATCAAATAAAATTCATATATAACCCTATAATGCCAAATGTATCATATTTGATACATGTGTTTTGAAGCCCTCTACATGATCAGGGTGATATTTTTTTTATTAAAAAACCTGATGTATACAATTAGATAAAATAAGATTTTCATTATTGAGGAAGGAGGCGGAACTTTGCCAATTTTGAAAAGGAATTATCAATTTTTTAGACATGTTTGTGTTTTATTATATTTTTGTTTGTTCAAAAATAATATTTGAGCATTGAGATCCAATGTATCAAATATGATACAAAATTGAAACTGAAATTGAAAAAAAAAATTTGGGGGTTGTTCAGAAGGGCCAATAAGGGCTCCAGTTTCAAAGAACTAGAATTTTCTGTCAATGATTTAATGGTTCAGGCTTTACAGGATTAAAGGGATGTTCATTCATTGCATTTGAAAATGTTCAAGAATTAAAGAATTTTTGAGGAAAACTGGATTAGTAGTGTATAAAATTCTGTCACTGAATACTGATGCAGATTCAGATTGTTTTCTCTGAGTATATCCAGAGGGACACGAGTTAAGATGTAGGGAATGGATCTGTAAAGACATGTGTCATCCTCAATTTGGAAATGCACAAGGACTGGATAGTGTTTTAAAGAAAGGTCTCTGTGTTTACCTGTGGCAAACATTATATACTCAAAGAAAAATTTAAAAAATTAGGGACTTTTTTGCTATACTAGTATCAGAATGTAACTTCTGTTGTTGGATGCTGAACTGTGCTAATGTGATGTTTACTTCCAGGTAAATAAGGTAAATATAACTGTGTATAAACAAAATTTGCCCCAAAAAGACAAATCCTTTTTAGAGTGCTTCATCTTGTAGTTAACTATATTTTTTAATGATTTATACATTTATCCATCTTTCGTTTACAGCGCCTGTGCATTGTTTGTCTGGTACACAGAGACACCTTTAAACCTTGACTGTAATGATAAAACCACACATAAAAGTGCACTGTCAGTCCATTTGAATTACTTTTTAACCAAACCTAACATTAAAAAGTTGTACTTTGGTAACGCTGTCACCAAGAACACTGTCAATCACTAATCACTGTCACTGCTGGTTAATGTGCAGAAAAAAGTCGATATTAACAAATCATGGGAAGATATGCTGCTAGGACTCAAAAAAGAGTGTGTTTGAGGTGAAGGGATTCATAAAGTAGAAGTCAAACAAAACTTCCTGATGAAGGCATGAAGCTGAAATGCGTTGAAGTGTTTTTTAAGGTCTACACATGACCATGCTGTGAAAATAAAAGCATTTTAATGCTTAAAGAGAATGCCTTGGAGTTTTCTTCCTGTTTGGATTGGCTGATTTTGGGAGGGATTGCTGAATGTTGAAGCAAAAATGAAGGAGGAAAAATAAAGGAATAAAAATCACGTACATAGATATTATTGGTTCTAAAGCCACAGCAGCTGATATCATGGGAAAAAATGTCAGAATTTGAAAATACACAAAATAACATCTTTCTCCTGCTCTCTCTTCTACCTCCAAACCAAAAGCCTAAATATAGATGACCTGATGTTGTTCCACTGAGGGAAGCTTCTGTGTCAAACCACAGAGTACCACAGTGGAGTCAATGATTTTCTATCTAAACATACTACATTCCAGTCTCCAGGTGTAACCATGTCACAGCAGAAGTAGCTCAGTTCGCTGGATAAGCAACTGTCTTCAGCATATTATCCACTGACTAGCAAATTACAATAACATAAACTAAACTATTATTTTGTGACTGCTTGGGGTGTCGTCCTTATGGCAGCTCTACAGTCTGCCATTAGTCATAAACAACATACTCACGCAGTTTAATATCTCTTTTCTTTTTAATATTGTCAAAAATAACCAAACTACCCAACAGAGAGCTACACCTCCCCATTAGAGCTAAGAAATCTACTCTGTTTTACCACAAAATTAACTGTCAAAAACATGAGGACATGGTGACAGACCTGATTGAAGAGTAAGCAAATTATTAGCCACTATAATTTTATTAACAGTGAAAGGGGCTACATTTGAGTGGTTAGTCTATAGATGAGTCCTTTCTGATGCCATCTTAACACTTATCTGTACAATGTTTCTGCACATGATGATACCTCCTATCTGTCTGAATACTCCTATGATAAGTCAAATCTACCCCATCATAGAGTCCAGAGAAAGAGGTAGAATTCTTTTTTCCTACTCACATAATATTCTGAAATGTAATTTTGCTCTTTTTGCCCAATGATGCCAGCAAAACTATTGAACACTGCAGCTTTTTAAGTGTGTTTACCAAAGGCAGACTGTAACAGACACAGGTGGATGGTTGTAGGCTGTGCATGAGTCTGATTACACAGTGTAAATGTGTAAAAAATTTTGTGAGGCCCCTTCTGGTTACATAAAGCTCTGTGAGATCAGGCAGGGTTTAAGGGCGTCCTATCTGTCTTGGGGAACAGGAAAAACAGAACTGTGTGTGAAAATACAAGGCATAACACTTTCCTCATTGCTACAGGCTGACATAAGCATATAAAAACATACAGGAAAATATTATAGTCTATCATTTAATATCTGGCTTGAACATTTTAATTAAAAATATATTTGCAGACCTCTGAGTTTTACTGTATATAGCCTAAATGTGTATATATTTTATATTTTTACACTGACAGTATGGTATAAATGGATACTGGGTCCAGGATACTGCAGTCCGTGGCTGGTATTTGATACTATAAACCATAAGAATGCAAGCATACAAGAATTTGTAAACCTTGCAAAAAATGTTTATAGAAACAACAGTTTCTTGGAATGTGCCCATATAGTCCAGTCAGTCCTGCTCACAAAAGAGCAAAAGTCAGGAGAAAGGGCAGTGATAATGTTTCATCCTTTATTGGTTCTAATACTCTTGCATCATACTGAACAATCACAATCATAAAGGTGTACCTGAACTTAATTTACTGAAGCATATGTTTTTCAAGGTCAAAAGTTGAGTTCCAGTGTTTTAGAATCATGTCACTATTTCAGGATCTGTGTTCACCTTTATAACACATTTAATGTCTTTGTCTATGCTTTTTAGGTAAAGGAATGGAGCAGTTTTCCAGAGCATATTCTAAAGCCCTTATTTCAGATATGACTATCCAAAGATTAGATGTTTTTGCTTACAGTTTGTGCAATACTGGGTGTATGCACATGTAAACTGGGTGTACAGGTATCCTTACAGACATATCCTAAAGGGTCACGGGGGACACAATCTCCGTCAACCTAGAAAAAAATGACTTGACCCCAAAATATCTCAGTCATTTCAATAATGTTACTGATTTGTATGGGGAAGCCAGAAGCCGCACATTTTTTGTTTTTGGCTAAATAATTACAAAAAATATTTCAAGTAGGGAACAAATGAACTTCTGCTACAAATCAACAAGTACGTAATAAAATAAAAAAGCTGAAATGTAACAGACAGAGAGGTTAGTTGTAACACCTACTACAAAAGTCCAATAAAATGAAGCTCTACCTGTAAAATAAATATATTAATATATATAAATATTTAATAAAGACTGTGTCAGACATTGGCAGTTTTTATTCAGCAAGTAGGCAGCAAAATGTATATTTAACATAGCCCAATCTGACGAAAGAAAACATCCCCTGGGGCTTCTATTTCCAGAGAAGTGGGAACAGTTTCCCAAATGCCAATAAAAAATGGAATTCTGTGATTTGTTATTTCATTTGTGACTTTCATTCATTCATCTTCTGAGCTGCTTAATCCTTGAAAGGGTTGCGGGGTGCTGGAGCCTATCCCAGCTACCTATGAGCGAAGGTGGGGTCCACCCTCGACATGTCACCAGTTCATCGCAGGGCTGACATATAGAGATGAACAACCTATCACTCTCACATTCACACCTATGGGCAAATTAGATTAACCGATTAGTGCATGTCTTTGGATGGTGGGAGAACCCAGATAGAACCCACTTGAACATGCAAACCACACAGGCAAGTACCACCCCCATCAACTGGTGTAGGAATCAAACCAAGGACCTTCTTGCTGTGTGGCGACAGTGCTAATCACTGCGCCACCATGTAGCCCTTTGAGGCTTTATTTAATTGAAAAAGTACAATCAAAGGAATATCAGCTTGATTGTATTCTGTAAAGACAAGCTCAGTCAGATTTTGTTGCAAGTAACACAGACACAGTTTTATAACATTAGACTGAAATGTTTATAGAATATTGACTGTCTGTAAAAGGAGCGTGCGCTAAAGGCTCAGTATTTATAAGGATGAGTGTATGGTTCAACACTTTGTTCCAAACTACAAGAGAAAACTGTCAGTTCAAACAGTATATTAATCATCACAAAAAAATGCAAAAAAAATCTTACACCTTTCATCACTTAAAATTTACAAAATTGCGAAAAATGTCAGTGAGTCATGGCCAAAAACTAAAAAGCCCTCTTATCTGTGCATAACTTCTGACCAGTCAGAAATATAGATACAGACTTTGGAAAACCATTGTTACTTGACACCGTCTGCCACTGCATTCAGAAATGAAATGTGAAACTTGATTGCACAAGCTCATCCCAGATGGGCTGAAAGAATGTGGAAACTTGTGCTGATGTCTTGAGTCAATGTTTCAGGTTGGGTTCCATATGGTAAAAATGAAAAATATCATGCAGACTGTTATGAGTGAATGTAAAAAAGCAGTACAACAAAGGTTAAGAGGTGTGCATTGGTTTCTGTAATGGTATGGGGGTGCATCAGTTGGGGGATCGGTGCCCACATGGCTGATTTGAATATGTGTAAATGTAAAACTGACATGAAGATGGATATTGAACTTTAGAGAGGCACACTGTACACTATCATCAAGTTGACATCTTTCCCCTGAATTCCAAGGATATTTCAGCAGGATAATGCCAAACCTTATTCTGCATGAGTTCCAACAGAGAGGCTTCAGTGTGACCTGGTGTTGGAGCGTCCAGTCTGAAGTCCACATCTGTCTTCCACTGAAAACATATAAACATCATAAATCAGCACTTTGGTCCACTGTGGTTGTTTTAAAGTGCTTTATAAACAAAATTGGATTGGATTGGATTGGATTGGATAAAGATGAAGAATCAGACAACCACCACATACTGATGAGCACCTTGAGGGTTGTGGACAGCAAAAATGACAAAATTACACCTGAAAAGATGCAACACTTACTGTGCACAGCTCCAAAACAATTAAAAAGGTGAAATAAAAAAGAAAGGAGATGTAGCACAACAGTAAACCTGCCTCTGTTACAACTTTGTGTGTGTGTTACAGGCATCCAAATCTAAATTTGTATACATATGTAATACAATTTTGTTGGTCACACAAAAGTTTAGAAACTTTTCTGTGAACTTTTGATAAGTAAAGATACAAGGGAATCACAGACTATTTTTTATTGCATTTTATAAACTGTCTCAGCTATAAATGATTTAGTTGTAACTAGGGCTGTCATGATAATGAAATTTATATGAAAATTAATTGTCATAGAATTAATAGTGGTCAATGATATGTGTTTTTTTTTCTGTTCATCTTATTCAACTACTGTGACCTAACAATACCTAATACCTAACAATATTTTACTTCAGAACATACAGTGCAATTAACAAAGAAGTAAAGAACATTTAATGGCATTTATTTCCAGAACACATAAATAAAAATTGCATTTCTGATTGCTTATTTAGTCTAAACTAATAACTTAAATATACATAATCTACTTCTTAATCAAATAAATTACTGATAGTGAAAGCAATGTGAAAATAGTGACAGAAATGGAATATTTCTATTTATATGACTATTCAAAAAAGGGCTATGTTTGTGGGTGGTTCCAACAATTGCAATAAGGAGATTGTGTAATTTGTGTGACACAGTCTTGCACTTCACCTCATTTTCCGTCAAGGCTTAACCAACAACACACACTATGCTGGTGGTTATGTAATTCCAAATAGTGCAATGCTTTAGGATACAAGATGGTTATTTAGACGTTATAAGGTTGGATGCAGTAACTTACAACTCAGAGCTTAATGGGAAATGTAGAGTCTGACAGAATCTGTCATTGATGGTTGCTCTCCATTAAGAGGGAATAAAAGAGGATATTTATTTTCTTGCAAAACACATTTAGAATCAGCCATTTTACTGCGCTGGCTCACACTTAACTATTCGTGTGAGCAAGTAGTTAGTGGCTGTTGAAAAATTATAGCTGAATACTGTTTTTTATATAAGAATATGAACTCAGGCTGAAGTTGACCGTTGATCAGTGGGAAATAAAAGTCACTACTTCTTCATTTTATCCTACCATGCATGTCTTGGATGAATTCTTGAGTTACTGCCAAAAATGTGCTATATGAGTTTACAGTGACCGGAGTGAACTTTTCAGAGTCTGAGTGAATGTTTGAGCTAATTTTCAAGACATTTTATCGAGCCATTCCTGAGGCAGCACATTTTTACACATAATGGGGTCTAATGAGCAAACTGACAGACAAACCCTCTTATGTGGATGCATGAATGCACCTAAAAGGGGTCAAAGCTCAGACTGACCGGACTACTAAGGACCTCTGCTCATTTCTGCCGTACTTATTGTTTTTAGAGTAGTGTGCAAAGAGCAGAGTCATGCTGAAGCAAAGTGCTGAGTCATGATGAGAAACCACAAAGCCATTTTTGGACATACATTGTTTTGCTTTAACTCAGTGAACAGGGTCTCCATCTTGTAAAACAGCAGCTTGCAGTCAGTGAAAGTTTTTGCACTGTATCTTGAACCTGTTAGAATAGAATAGAAAAGTGCCCGGAAGATGGGGGAATTAAGTTTCTTTTTTCGCGTCCCTCTTTATACAGTCTTTATTATCAGTCTCCTTGCTTCTCACCTGTTGTTCTCATGATACCTGAGACAGCTGCGTTTTGTCAACTGACATGTTCTTTTTTTCCATGTCCCAATTCAAAGGTCATGTGTTGGTCCTATCCCCTTTCCTATACTTGGCTCTCTGTCTGTTCAAGTAGATCATCAAGCAACATCAACAGTTAGGTGTCACATTACAATACAATAGTGTCAGTTATTGTGGTGTGTAACAGGCCAAATACGACAGATAGTAGAGTTAGGGAGTCTGAGGTAAATATAAAAGGAGAGAACAACTAATGAACCCTTTAACCCCTGAGATGTTATTGCAGGAAAACAGGCTACAGTGAATTTACGTCTGTTTCAGTGTCGTAAAAGCTGCTGTGAGTATGTGCTTGTGCTCCTTTTCCTCTGTGGTTTTGTTTTACTGTGTGTTTTAGGTTCAAAACAGGGTGGAATAACAGAAGAAGACAAAAAGAAGAATTGAAGTTTTACAGGTTTTTACAAAATAAGGCACTCAGAATGTACATAAGTAAGATAATTCGAGTGTTGAACATGAACTGTGTACTGGAACACACTGAACAACAAAAAGGATTTGAATTTTGGCCCAGTAGTTTTTTGTTGTGGGTCTTTTCTAAATCAGTCCAGCTGCTTTTTGACACCTGGTTGAACTCCAAAAAGCAGTTACATGGTCAAAACTCAATAAAAATGCAATTAAAAGATAAAAAAAAAAAAGAAGAAGAAGAGGAAAGAAAATCAGCTCAACACTGCAAATAACAGTAAAAACAAAAATCACAAGGAAAATAGTATTAAAAAAATCCAAAACCATCTATTTTTTAATCACTCACTGCTCTGTTTTGCCCCCCCCACACACACACACCTCCACCAGCAGCAGAGGGTGCACTGAGCATGCTCAGATAACTATGGAAAGATCAAGGTCTATTCTATTGGCATGTTTTGAATTTTTTTTTCTATTGAGCAAACGGTTGAATTTTCATGAATATTTAAAATATATCACATATACTGAATGCTCACCACAGACACGTCAGGGGTTAAAGGGTTAACTCACCTGATGTTATACTCCACAACAAACTTTATATTGCAGATATAATTTAATGTATTATTTTTATATTTTTTGCTGAATACATTTAGATAACCTGTCAAACCTGATATGTTAGATAATGGCAAAAACTCCTCTCCACAGCATGTGCATTGTGTGGGTATCTTTGTGTTTTCATAGATGGGGCCTACTCTAGAAAAATTCTCTCAGCTCTCATGTGCCTGTGGATTTAGCTATTGAAGTTGACCTTTCTCACAGAGTAATGCACTATTCCATAGAAATCACAGCGATTCCTCCAATCATTCAAACAGAGGGAACAAAGAATAAGCTTGAGATAACAAACTGAGCACCAGAGAGGACAGCTTCCAGCCAGCCTGAGCTGCAGTCCTGTGGGCATTCTTTGGTGTTAAGGGTGCTTTTCCCACAAATTTCCACCAGTGGGACCCTGTTAAAAAAAGGGCATGGATTGTTGTTTGAGTGTAAGCTAACCCCGGGCTTTCTGGGGGCCCTGCACAAATTTTAAGCTATCAGACTGTAGGACTCAGTACCTCAGACAATGGGAGTCTCTCTCCTATTACAGATTGAGACACACACCTTGCCAAAAGCCACAGGGTGAAAGCCAGTAAGTCAACATCTATCTAAAATTGAAACTCTGGCTTCTATCTATCCAACTTTCATCCTTAGTCAGAGCAAGCATCATAGGTGGTTCCTCTACTCACACCCTGAAAGACTGTGCTTAAACTAAAGTGTTAAATTCACACATCTGTGGGTGAGTTGTTGGATATTTGTTGTGTTAATTGCAGTGACTTAAGAAATTTGAATGACAATTAACCAACCTTTTAAGGTGCATTACCATGAGAGGAAGATGGGGGTTAACCCACACAGATATGCAAACATATGCAGTTTCCACAGAGAAAGGATAAACCATGACACCCTATACTAAAGGACAGTATAAAATATTTTAAGTTAACAGTTTACTATCACAATGTATCAAACACAGAACTGCAGAATATAACAACACACTTTCGAGCAGTTATAAGAAATGCAGCACAGTGGCATTCAAAGTAATGCTCTCCCAAAAAGTATTAACACACACTGTAAAATACTCTATAATGAGAAAAAGCTGCACATCCCTCAGTGAAAGTGTGTCAGTATAACTAGCATAAATATATGTACAACTATGGACAGTCTGGTGTTCATCTAAATAACAAAGCTGACACTTTTTAAAGAAGCAGTCACTGTGTATAAACCAGATCACATGTTGAAAGATGTGAAAAAATTCACATCTAATGTTAATTTTAAGACTACAGCATGTGTGAAGCTGCTGTATCTCACCAACATGACTGACTAACAATAGACTAATGTGTGAACCTGCTACGCATAATTGGCGTACAGCCTATCTACACATTACTAAAATGAAATGCAAAAAGAAGGTATGTGGATTACATGCCTTTTCTGACTTCATCCTCACTGTAGATGCAGATGACATGTTGCAAAGGAGTCTGTTTGCTCTTCACCCATGATTCACAGTCATTCAAAAAGCCAGATGTTAAATGAATGTTATCCCAGTACTAGTGGTTCCACGTGTGTATCCTTTGATGCTATAGTTTTAACAATAATAGTAGTATTTGTTGAACTGGTAGGTTAAAGGAGAACAAATAAACCAAGAGGAGGGGGGTCACATCAAAGTGTCCACAGCTGTACACACCGCCCCTTAAGCAGTAGCACAACTCTGTTAAGTGGAGATATAGCAGGATAAATGATCAGAACATAATAAACTGCATGTTTTTTTTTTTGTTTTTTTTTTCAATATTAATAGTGATACCAGTTTTGATTATTTGTAGTTTTGTCTGTATAATTACAAGACAGGTCAGTTTTCAGTTTATTTTGCCGTGACCACAGTAGAAGATGTTGGAATTATTGGAGAAAAACACAAGAAATTTTTATAATATTTCAATTCCAAACTTATTTAATTTTATTTGGCTTGTACAATTGCATTTTTAAATACTATTTTTTAAATAAAATAAAAGCAACACTTTATTCGACAGAAGAGGGAAAAAAAATAAGGTCCAATACATATTTTTATAATTATTTTTAGAAAAAAACCCAAATTTTTAAGATTAAAGTCAGAATTCTGATTTTAATCTCAGAATTCTGGCTTTTTTCTTTTTTTTCCTCAGAATTCTGAGAAAAACTACTGGGCCAAAGTTTGGCCGACATACTTCTCAGAATTCTGACTTTTTTCTCAGAATAACAATAAAAAACCAATATATTGGACCTTAATTTAAAAAATAAATAAATAAATAAAATAAAATCTAGTGGCCCTAATCCTCTTCTGTATTATTCCAACTTTATAGCCAACTGTACATGTTTTGCACGATATTCTAAAGGTAAAAAAAGGTTTAAAACACGATGGCAACGTCATAGTTTAATAGGTTGTTTGGACTCCTCAGTTGATGCATCCTCTAATGCACAGGTGTCAAACATGCGGCCCGGGGGCCAAATCCGGCCCATGGGATGAATTTGTGAAATGCAAAAATTACACTGAAGATATTAACAATAAAGGGTGTTAAAATCATTTTAGGTTATTTCAGTCTAAAAATAATCAGACCAGTAAAATACTATCATAATAACCTATAAATAATGAAAACTGTTTATTTTTCTCTTTGTTTTAGTGTAAAAAAGTTACATTACACAAGAATGTTTACATTTACAGACTAACCTTTATCAAAAAAATGTGAATATCTAAAATGCCTTAAGAGAAGTATGTGGAATTTTAATAATATTCTCCCTGTTATTTAATGTTTTGTGTATTTGTAGATCCACTGTGATCTTTAGGTTTTACATGTATAAACTAGAAGCACTCGGAGAGCGCAGACCTCCGCCAAGGCTGATCAGTGCCCCCCGCCCCGTGCCGCCCCCCCCCACGCCAAGGAGGTTATGTTTTTGCCAGGGTTTGTTTGTTTGTTTGTTTGTTTGTCTGTCTGTCTGTTTGTCTGTCCGTTAGTGTGCAACATAACTCAAAAAGTTATGGACAGATTTTGATGAAATTTTCAGGGTTTGTTGGAAATGGGCCCCCCCGTGGGCCCCCCCCACCCCCGATCATCACCAAAATTTAATCATTTCTTCCTTATCCCATTTCCAACAAACCCTGAAAATTTCATCAAAATCTGTCCATAACTTTTTGAGTTATGTTGCACACTAACGAACAGACAAACAGACAGACAGACAAACAAACAAACAAACCCTGGCAAAACATAACCTCCTTGGCGGAGGTAATGATAAACTATGGCGTAATATCGTTAACATTCCACTTATTTTACTAAAGAACTTTCCGGTTTTCATATTGTTTCATGTTATGTTCATGTACAGTTCATAGATGTAAACATTTTCATTACGGAATTTTAATTTTTTCACTCAAAAGTTATTATTATCTTCTTATTTATATTATTTTACTGGTCCGGCCCACTTTAGATCATATCAAGCTGTATGTGGCCCCTGAACTAACATGAGTTTGACACCCCTGCTCTAATGGAACATTTTCTTTTATTAGTGATTGACACATGTAATGCTCTCTGACTACGCCCTGCTCTTACGTCACGCGCTGGGGGTAGCCTCTCCTGGAAGGATAAGTAGCCACGCGCGCACCGGGCTGTGGATCAGTGTGCTTCATTTCCGTGTTGCAGAGTGTCTGTAACTGTTGGATCAACTACATCTATCACACCGACTGTAGCCTTTCAGGAAGTCGTTTTAGAGCCACTTTAACCGTGCGTAATGGCTGAGAAGATAGACATGGAGGAAGGGAAGACATCCAACGGAGAGGTGCACCTCAATGGACTGAACCACCAGAAGAGGAGTCCGGAACCCATGTCGGACCGGGTCAAGAGGATAGTGAAGGCCAACATGTTGGTGATTCTGACCGTGGCCGGGGTCATTGTTGGGGTTTTTATCGGGCTTGGTGTGCGCAATGCGACGCTTACCAGGACCCAGATTATCTACGTGGGTTTTCCCGGTGAGCTGCTCATCCGCCTATTAAAAATGATCATTATCCCCCTGGTGGTCTGCAGTCTGGTGTCCGGGGCGGCCAGCATTGACCCTAAAGCCCTGGGTAAGCTGGGGGGCTGGGCTATGCTCTTTTTCCTGGTCACCACACTCATCGCTTCGTCCATCGGGGTCGTGATGGCCTTCATCATAAACCCGGGTTCGGTGGCATCTAAACCCGTAGTGTCTGGCATTGACGACAACGTACCTGCCCCTAAAGAAGTGATTGACTCCTTTTTAGACTTAATCAGGTGAGTGAAAGTAAAAAAAACCCAACAAAACCACAGTGAGAAAACCACTGGTACTACTGTTGGTACTCATTGGCACAACTGGCGCGCGCCACCAGCCCCAGTTCTATACATGAACACGACAGGACCCTCTTGACCCTCTTACTTTATTTTATTTCCTTCAACAGAAAACAGCTGATTGTAAAGTTATAAGTGGCTAAAGGGAGTCCACGTTGTATTTACTGGCTGCCAAATTGTCAGTGTAGGTTGTCGCTCGGTGTGCTGTAATGACAACAGGAGTTGCATCAGCTTTGCCCCTGAGTATAGACAGTTCACTCCTTTATTAGAGGTGCACGGCCACAGAACCTGCCACACACTTTCTGAAATATTCCACACAGCGTTAAATGTGGTTTCGTGTAATTTCACAGGACACGTGACGGAAACTACTGTAGTAACAGTGTGATGGAACTGGGGGAAATTCCCTTTTGTCCACAGAATGAACACTGGATTGCTCTACTTTTACTCAAAATTACAGCTTTAAATGTTTTTAGATGATTCCAGCTCATAGTAAATACTAGGCCTCTAAGTTGGCAGGGTATTTTGGAAAGAACTTGGATTTATTATACACATGACATGTGGTCTCCTATTGTCAGCTGACTCCATATCCCTCTGCCATGCTGTAGGATCCAGAGCCCAACATGGGGGATCCTTGGTCTTTTTTTGTGCATAAGTGTATCAGCTCTTACCACAGTGCTGTAAGCATGTGTGGTTGAGTAACAGATGTCTTTTTTTATCCATGTGTCATATCCATGTGGCATTCTTTAGACACTTTTCAACATCATCATCTCTGGAAAGGAAGTGTTAAAATTAGCAGGAAGTTTTTAGTCTGAAACTGAAATAGTAAAATGCCACATTTGCATGCACTTATTTTTAAATAACAGAACTTACACAACAGGTCTCACCCAAACAGGTTTTTCTGATTTTCCTATTTTACACATAAAAACAGTTTAACCCTGGCGCATTACTCATCTGAGACAACAGCTACACACACATTGCGAAACAAAGGGCACGTGTTCTGAGTTGCCGTTCCTTGGATACTACCTCTAGCAGAGATTTAATAAAAAATGTTAATAGTAGAGTATCTGTTGAATAATCAGGAAATATCTTAGTTATCTTTTACCACAACCCATACTCGGCTCATTTGTCTGTTTTGAGAAATGCATTCTGTAAAACAAAGTAAGACAGACGGCTTGTTTTGACTAGGCACAATGTGCTTTACATATTTTTCCCAACCCTCCCCCACTGGGCACAGGTAGTTTTCTGGTAGTATTTTTTGTATAAATACACAAAGTAACTAGTTAAATTGCCTGTGATTTCATACATTTGTAACTCCAAAGTTTGTCTGGCTGGTTTTAACATTCTCCAGGGTGTTTACCATTACTTTCCATGAATTATGGTATTGTGTACTGTAAAAGCCAGAGTTTTCCACCCTCAGCCCCTCCTCCTCCCCTGTAGGGAATGTGACCAAGCCCTGGCAACACCTCGTAAGAACACTTCCTACTCCTCAGAGTCAGATTAGGCATTCAAAGGTAACAGCCCAAACCCAATCATTAATTTACTTCGTTAACATTATCATGTAACAGATGGTCTTACATAACATTACAGCACAATGTATGATAAAAACTAAAGACTATGGAGTATTTTATTTCTCTCTGTTTATAAATATCTGCTAATAATAGCATCTTTCCTTCTAGAAGTGCTCCAGTTTTTAAGAAATGTTCTCAAATGCAGTATTGCCCCATTGTCATCCAGGTTCATCTGGTAGACTGCCGTTTGCAGAAAAAAGCATAGGCTAGATTGTAATACTTAACTCGTGCACAGCACATGGCAGAGGCACATGTTTACACATTATCATTAGACAACAGGCAGACCCGTGTGCTTGATTAGAGCGTGTCCTGTTGTTGGTGTCCTATTGAGTTTTCACAACAAAGACTCGGGGACAGTGACTGAGGCGCTGTTCATCAAGACATAAAAACAGTAGTGGCTATTGTCTGCACATGTACATCTACTAATATCCACTTATAAACATATGGGCCAGATCAAGCTGTGACACACACAGGGACACATTTCATGTTCAGTAAACTGTGTTGAAAACTAAATAACTTATCTCCATGTATAATACATGTATGAATTGGTCTCAGTAAGTACTTTCACAAGACACATGTTATAATTTACAGAAATACAATTTTGGGGTAAAAATACTTAAATTACTGCTGTGTGACACGGGGACTTAAAATTAAAAAAATTGTTTCACTTTACACAAATGTACAAAACATGTTCTCATAAGAAATAGATACTAAATGAAACATAGTTCTTTAGCTATAATGTTAAACTAAAACTGTGATCAGTATTGGATAAAAATGTTTAAAGGATAAGTTTTTATGAATACAAATATGTTGTGACACAAGGACAGCAGTTTGTCACTTTGTTCAGTAGTCATAATAAAAGACTTTGTTGGAACTAAAACACTATAAATATGCTAATAAACTTTTATGTAACAACTGTATTACAACTGATGTGATATATACAGCTAATAGAGTATATTTGACAAATAATCTGAGTTTACATAATCTTTCTACATTGTACTATTCATACATGTATTAAACATGGAGGTAAGTTGTTTAGTTTTCAACACAGAGCTTATTGAACATGAAGTGTGTTACCGCTTGACCTGGCCCTGTTACATCTGCGCTGGCCTAGTATCATCAGGGTTAAATTTAGAGGCACTCTAAAGATCACTTTGAGGTGGTGGTAATTCATTGTCAACCCATTTTTTTGAAGAAAGTGAGGCCTCTGTGTTTACTATTGAATATCAAGATGCACAACATGTTCCTTCTAACATAAGGGAGCTGTAAAGAAATGCACAAAAAACATTAGCAGTTTCCTGTATAACAGTGGTTCTTAAATCAGGTCCTGGAGGACCCCTATCCTGCATGCTTTAGATATTTCCCTCTTCCAGCACACCTGTAAACCATTACGTTGTTATCAGGCTTCTGCAGAGTTTGGTGATGAGCTGATCATTAATTGAACCAGGTGTGCCGGAAGAAGAAATATCTAAAACATGCAGGACAGGGGTCCTCGAGGACCAGATTTGAGAACCACTGTTATATAACATGCATTACAGGGTTTGATGGTTTTGTAAGTGCTAGATATTGACAAATAATTCTGTTCTTTATTTTTGGCTAAATAATAGTCAAGTCTAACTCATGTATGTAGCGAAAAATCACATATCGTAACATATGGTTAGCGTAAAATAACATTTATTTAGTCATTCAGCTAAAACAGAATTAGAGTATATGACTTCATATTTAATATTAACACATACATTTAATGAACATATGTTATTGTCCTGTTTTGTGTTGGAAAACCCTACATTCAGGAAGTAGTGAATATAGAAACAACAATAGAGAAGGGAAGTAAACCTCTTTGTCAAACAGTTTTAAATGGTGATGCAGGTGCAAAGCAGGATATGAATGTTTATATCAGGTTGCAGCTACTGCCTTTTTATCTACAGACGAAGCTAAAGAAGAAATGTGGAAATATCTTACTCTTTACAGCAAACCATACTCTGCTCATTCAGATGCTTTAAAGTTATAATACAATACATACTGTTAGACAAATCAAGATATAGGCCTATATATCGTTGTGACTTTTGCACACAGGTGGTAGTCTGGTAATGCTGTAAGTAATTAGTTGTATTTTCTCAGAATCCAGTAATGAACGTATTTCTGCTACCATCCACTGTGACTGTAGAATAGGGGTAAAACTTTCTGGTTTGCATGATTAGTCTTATTTTTTCATATAAATCACACTCTTATTGTGCAGTTACAAGTACAGTTGCTGTTGGAGAACTGTATCAGTCATCCAGTTATTCCAGAGGAGTACATCCTGTAAACCAGACTGATTTGCGTTAATTTTGTGCCGTTACAAAACCGTTTCAAGGTTTTGTGCGCCTGCATTGAACATTCCTCTGAGTGTTTAGCCTGGCTTTCTACGAATTATATACGAAATATGTGTACTGCAAAAGCACCATTTTTTTCTGACTCCAGCCCACAGTTGTTATTGTATTGCCGTTCAAGAAAAGTTATGAGTCGTGTGACTATATTTAAATACACAATATTAAAGTAATGTTTGCCTTAAAACATGACAAGTTTGTTCTTTTGGTGAATGCTATCACACACTGTCACAACAGTCACATGATGTTTAATCCCAATATGGTATGGTTTGCAGTGAAAGGGACTGAATGACTAGGAAAAAGAGCTTGTGAAGTTAATTCCTTATTACTCTAAATCCATTAGAGACAACTGAGTACAGAGGGTAATGAGGACGCATGGGTTTCATGAGTTCTTGGGAGGTTTAATATGCCTGTGGGCCTATGTACCAACATAAATGTGTTAGAATGTACTTATTAGTAGAGAATGGCCAAACACAGTAATTAGAATTGGGGCAGGAAGAAAAAATGGGATTAATGGTTAAACTCTCTCAGCTATTTCCACATGATCAGCCTTGTGATTCTGTCTTTTTGAACATTCACTGACACTCAGAGCAACCCCTCTGTTGTTAGATCCCTGCAGAATATTATTAAAAAGTAAATCTGTGACCCGTGGCTCCTTTGCGTTTTTGTTTGAAACTCTCCTCTGTGGTGTGTAAACGTCCCAGGGATCATCAGAAATATTTAATTGCTCGATGGAAGTCAGTTTGTGATTTGACTGACTCTTTCCTGTATGTAACTGGCCTGTGTCTGTTTTTGCACTTTTGCATGCAGAATAAAAAATAACTGAACAAAACCTATAGTTAAACATATGTTTTTTTTGTTCTGAATTCAGTTTCCAAATGTATAATTTCTCCCTTTGTTTGTCCACAGAAATATCTTTCCCTCCAATTTGGTATCTGCTGCCTTTCAGTCAGTAAGTACAGTACCTTAATTCCACAGTATGGTTTTATACAAGTATTGGAAAACATTCCACAATCTGGACCAGTACACTGAAGTAGCAAACTTTTTTTTCTCAGTATGCAACTAGTTACAAGCTGGTCACAAAGAACGGCACTGATGGAATGCCTAACATCACAGTGGAGAAGGTGAGCATTGTAAAGGCCCCCATACATTGTAATGTTGCTGAAGTAATGTCATCTGTGTGTCCTGACTAAGACTTTCATGTATATCTGGGTGTTTGTAGGTGCCATTTGGAACAGATCAGGATGGCATGAATATTCTAGGTCTGGTGGTGTTTGCCATCGTATTTGGTGTGGCCCTGAGGAAGTTAGGAGAGGAAGGAGAGATCCTCATCAAGTTCTTTAACTCCTTCAATGAGGCCACCATGGTGCTGGTGTCCTGGATCATGTGGTAAGGGAGACTCACGCATCTCTGGGTTATGAAGGCAGTGTTATGAAACCCTGTGATCACCCTGTGTTTGATTTATCTCATATTAGATCGGTTTGTTTGTGTGTTTCATCACTTAAAGGAGTGATATTTAGCTTTTTTAAAATGGAATTACGCATTTTAAAACATTTCCCTGTGGTCTACATAAACTGTAAATGCTATGCTTGGGTCTGAATTCTTCATTAATTCAACTCCACAGATCCATCTTCAACCCTATTTCTGAGTAATGACACCAGAAAGGTCATTTTGAGCGCTGGACCTTTAAATGCAAATGAGCCACTTCACACTGCACCCCCTCCAGGTTGTTGGCTGTGCTGCTCTGTCCCATTTAGCCACTTGTGTTTGTTAATACAACCAACAACTGAACATTTTAGCTAATCGGTTCGAAGTTTGGACATATTTTCAGTATGGACTACACCCGCTGCTGCTAAGAAACAATTATGCCATACTCGGAAAAATGTTCGTCAGAAGTCTTGATCTTATATGTGCAAATGTCATGACATAACTAGTTATAGACATAACAAATTAAGCAGGAATTAAAACAGGTCATAGAAATCCACCAGATTTTTGCCAAAATGAATATAAAGTTAGCTTTGCAGCACCTGGAGGGTTCAAATTCAAAGTTTTTGAACTATTAGGATTCAAATACACAAATAAATGTACTAAAGACCAATTAAAGATAGTTTCTCAAAATATGACCCCTTTAACTCTTGCCTCCCTTTCATAGGTATGCTCCTATTGGTATAATGTTCCTTGTTGCTGGTAAGATTGTTGAGATGGAGGACGTTGGCACATTGTTTGCCAGTTTGGGAAAATACATAGCCTGCTGTATCATTGGGCATGCCATCCACGGATTTCTTGTGCTACCTGCCATCTACTTCATCATTACAAGAAAGAACCCATACACCTTCCTCTGGGGGATATTCACAGCTCTGGCAACAGCTTTTGGAACAAGCTCTAGGTAAGAAAACGACTTCTCTAACACAAACTTGTTTATTTCACTGTTTGTTGCCAATACCAAGATTTTCCTGCCCCTCAACAAACACATTTCACACTCAAACACACAAGTAAACATCCCCCGTTCTTTGTTTGTTAGCTCTGCCACCCTGCCCCTGATGATGAAATGTGTGGAGGAGAACAATGGCGTTTCCAAGCACATCAGCCGTTTTATCCTCCCCATCGGAGCAACAGTCAACATGGACGGAGCTGCTCTCTTCCAGTGTGTGGCTGCAGTCTTCATTGCTCAACTAAACAACGCTTCTCTCAACTTCATCCAAGTCATTACGATCCTGTAAGCTCCAAAGACACACACAAGTTAAATACTATATCCACGAAATAGCCTCACTTATGAAGTGCAAGAACATGACAGTAATTGATATTGGATTCTGTTCATTTTTGTACTGTCTAATAGATTATTTGTGAATGATCGGTGTCTGTAACTGAATTTTCTATCCAATCCTATCAGTGTCACAGCGACAGCTTCCAGTGTTGGAGCAGCAGGTATTCCTGCTGGAGGTGTGTTGACTTTAGCCATCATCCTGGAGGCAGTAGGGTTACCCACCAATGACATCTCACTCATTCTTGCTGTTGACTGGCTTGTGTGAGTATATATTCATGTTTAATAGAGCAGAACGCTTAATGACATGTTTATCTGAAATCCTGATATGTTTTGGACCACTGATGATGACAAGATGAAATGGATGTTTAGTTCAAATGTATATAAATTAGCATTATTTGTTTGTAAAGCCTGGAAAAAGCGGCAGATGTGTTTGTTTAAATAGGTCAGTACATTGTCTTGTTTATATCTATTGCGCCTATTGTCTGGTATTTGGTCTTTGGTTTGTATTTTTGGTGTCTTATAAGGGCTGGGCATATTTTTATGCAGGACGCAATAATAAAAATTCAATCATTCACTCAAATAAGAGGTGTGGTACATTTGAGAAGTATCCCACTCTAACTTTGACGCCTTGAAATTTTCCAACATACAAAATGTCCAAATTTGCTGCATCAGACTGTTGATTAAATATCATCATGTTAAAATTGCATGCCTTTTATTTCTCTCTTTGTCAGTGACCGTACGTGCACAGTGCTGAATGTGGAGGGCGATGCCTTCGGAGCTGGACTCCTGCAGTTCTTTGTCGACCGCACATCTAAAAAAGAAGACGGACCTGAGCTGAGTGAAGTGAAGATGGAGGGGGACCTGTCGGCTGCTGCACCGGAAAACTCGCCTCTCATTGAGAAACGAGGTGGGGGGGACAGTGCAGAAGGTGCCAACAAAGCACTGTCTAGTGAAAACGAGTCTGTCATGTAAACTGACTTCACCCCATCTGTGACCCACAGTGACACTTACTTGACTCTTCCCAAGCTGAAATCTGAGGTTCTGTCACCCCCTGGTTATTTTTTTGTCTGCTCTGAAGGAAAGAATGCATTAAGAGAGGATGGATTTGCACATCACCCTCCAAGGGAGTTAAAAAAAAAAATCGAGGGGGAAATGAACATCCATGTTATGCACAGTGATGTTTCCTATCCTTTTTTTTCCCTTTTTGAGGGACAGTAATGGTACATGAGCATGACTGCTGTATTGTCTCTGTCTTAATACTCCACTTGGCTGGTCCTCATCAATTTTTAAAGTCAGAATGGAATTACCAGTGCACTGCATTGTACATGTTACACAGTCAGATGTTGTAATGTTACAAATAATAGGAAATGCTACATTTATTTATTAGGGATGTGTCAATATTTTGGTATCAGTAAATATCGGACATATTGACAAATAAGATGACATTCACTGATCACCATGGCTGATTTTATATTAAGGGTGTCTCATAAATTTGTATGAATGAATTAGTGCTCGTTCAAAGATGGGGTTGTAAAGAGCTGAATGACTTGGTGTTTAATTTTAATATTAGGAACATTTTTTGGTTTCCCTGGTGCAAAACGGGGAAAAACAGCAAAAACAGAAGTAACAAAATTGGCTTCATCCATCTGATATATTGTTAAACCTTTGTATTGACCCAGAATTTCACAATCCATGCATCCATTTATCGTGAATCTCAATTGACACCCTGGCAGAATTTACAGATTAAATTGGTGTTAACCATATTTTTACATTTTACAGTGATTAATTTAACGTTTCCTGACTTAAAAAGTTGAAGAGGACCGCATTTCAGGGTAAAGCAGTGAGCTTGCTGCCCTTGGTGCATTAGCCAGACAGTCTTCTTTGATTTTTCTACTGAAGACAGGTGTGTAATATAGCGATCAATTTCTGCGGATTTCAGTCGTTTGTAGAAGATAGGAAATGGATACTTTTTATATGCTTTAAGTACAATGAACATACAATGGTTGTGCATTTTAGTTGATATTATTATGGTTAGTCATGACATTTTGTTCATAACAATGCCTCATTTTAGGTCCTAGTTAAAGCTACAGTTGTAGTTGAATATTATTCCGTTAACTGCATGAATGGCCATGAAAATGTATGACAAAATGCACAAACCTGCTTTCTTTTTTTTTTTTTTTATAAATTTTTTTTTTGGGGGGGGGGGTATGATTTTTTCTGTGGAGAATCCTGCCAGTGGTTCTCTTATGCACAATGCCTTTCTTGTGAGGAGAAGGAACTGAATTGTAAAACCTTGTTACTAAGATTTTATTATATTTATACCTCTAAGCACACCAAATGAAATGTTACCCACCTTCCTAAAGCTGAATGAAGGAAATTCATCTCAAGGACTCAATATGTCGACATGCATGGACACACTCCAGATACTGTAGTTTGCCAGGAATTTCTTCAATGGTATATGCAATTTAACCTCAGGTTTAAATATCGCTTGAAGACTATGCTGAACTGCTCTTTAACACTCTTCTTGAGACCAAAAATCACACCAGCACTACAAACAGGAACTAAATCATTGAACCTCTAATGACTCTGAATGATATTTCATGGGAGATGCATTTTTTATTTTTATTTTTTAAATATTGGTTAATGTCAGTCCCAGCTTCGCACAACTTGGTTTTAAAGCACATTCTGTAACAATGTGTTGTTGATGTTGGATGTAATTGTCATTGTATTGCTATGTCTACAGGTATCCTGTAAGTAAGCTCTACAAAGATGCCTCCATTGTTAAAAATATCCTTGGACCTCAGTATCATTCTGTTGAGTTCTAAACACCTACATAACTAAGTGAAAAGCTAAGTGTTTCATCCTCAGTGAAGGATTTAACTACACAAAACGTGACAATACTAGATATATTTAGCTTTAGCACTACTTTTATGATGTTCCCTATAATAATTTTGTTACAATCCATATTTATTTAGTGAAAATACAAAGAATTTCAAGAATTTAAAGATATTTTTACAGTTTAGTAATTTCAGATTCTCTTATGATAACTTGATTATTTTATTTTTAATGTTGAGTCGTTATTGGTCTTATTTTCAACTTGTTTTTAGACTGTGTCAGGGTACTTCCATTTGGGGTCTGTCTTTTGCAGTAACACAATGGGCATTTGAGACTTTGAATCTCTACATTTTGAGATTTTTGGAGTACTTGTAGTGTAGGAGCGATGAGATGAATTATATAATACTGTACCTTAGAAAGATACTATTTTCTAATGCAACATATATATGGTGAAATGTAACGTTGCACTATCCAGCTTTTATTTGAAAATAAGCCTTCCATCCATATCATCAAATGACTGGGCCAGCTGCTTACTTTGCAGGTTTTTATAATTTCCTCAGTCTTATGTAATGTTATCTTGTACTTATCACACTCAAATGACAACACTTACTATGTTTCAGTCTCTGTGATGTTTATTTGGTGGAAGGTTGTAAAGATCTTATCATTCCTTTCTAAGAATATTCATGTCTTTATGGTTCAGTCATAGGAATTGTGGTGTGTGTACTGGTATGCGTATGGAGGCGAAAACGATTTATTTTGGTAGGGCTTTGTTACAGAGTTGTTTCTTGGTTTCAGTCAGAAAATACTGTCCATAGGTTTAAACAATAAAGGCCTTTTTTTATTACGTGCTGTGCCTCTTGTGATATTTTCCCTCTTTCCCAAAAGAGTGACTGTAAATAATGGTGTAAATTAGTCTAAAGCAGGGGTGTTAAACTCATTTTAGTTCAGGTTACACACTCAGCTCAATATGATCTGAAGTGGACCGGACCACTAAACTTATAATAATATCTAAATAATGTCAACTCCAAACTTTTCTCTATGTTCAAGAATTAAAAAAAACTAAAATAACATTTGAAAAATATCTACATCTACAAACTACCTTTCAAAAAAAATGTGAATAACATGAAAAAAGTGGAATTTGTTTAGAAAAATAAGGGCAATTTTAACAATACTACGTCTCAGTTTATCATTTATACATGTACATTACAAGCTGCAGATCACAGTGGATCTACAAATACACAAAACATTTAGTAACAGGCAGAATATTGTTAATATTACACTTACTTCTCTTAAGGCATTTCAGGTTGTCCATATTTGTTCAAGTTATTCACATTTTTTTGGGAAAGAATAGTTTGTAAATGTAAACATGTTCATGTAATTTTACTTTAAATTACTTTTAATTTAATTAGCTATTAAATTAAATTAAATTAAATTGGTTATTATGATAGTATTTTACAGGTTCAACCCACTTGAGATTGAATTGGGATTTATGTGGAACCTGAACGAAAGTAATTGTTAGTATCTTTAGTGGATTTTTGTATTTCCCAAATTCATCCCACAGGCCGGATTGAACCTGTAACAGGTGTTGTGCCAAGGTACGTATCCCTGTTCAGAATTGTTTCCCCTGGCCTCTAATTTCGATTTTTTATCTCATGATTATGACTTGTTATCTCTTAATTATGACTTTTTTGCTCAAAATTTCAACTTTTCATCTCATAATTTAGATATTTTTTTATGTCATAATTATGACTTTATCTTATAATTTAAACATTTTATCATTATTTTGACTTTCATCTCATAATTATGACTTGTCTCAATTTCAAGTTTTTATCTCATAATTTCGACATTTTATCTCATTTCAACTTTTTTTAATCTCATAATTATGACTTTTTATCTCTTAATTATGACTTTTTTTCCTCATAATTTCAAGTTTTTATCTCATAATTATGACTTTTTATGCCATAATTATGACTTACCAAGAGGATATTTCTTTCAGTGGCAGAAACAGGCTCTCCATTTCCACCACTGAAAAAAAAAATATCCCCATGGAAAGTCATAATTATGAGATAAAAAAATGTTTAATTATGCTCCTGCGACCAGGGGAAACATTTCTGAGCAGGGATGCATACCTTGGTACAACACCTGTTTTGGCCATAATACACCATTGCATTACATAACACCATAATGCAACCCCTATAGATAGACAAAAATAAGTCCACATAGTCTTTTGGTGGTATGGATGATCATCTGACCACCAGGGTATATACACACAGTTCATCCCTTGTTAATCTAAAGGAATGTAAACACTCATCAAGGAATATACATGATGTGTGGTATTATCAGGTAAAAACTAGCGCTTCTTTAATACACAGCAGTAGTTCTGAGTGAGTGAACGTGTCCAGGAACTAGGTGTAGATCACTGTACTGGTTTATGACGACAAGCAGCTGCATTCCTCCCACATTACTGTTTGTCCTGTTGTAAAATTCTTCGCCCCTGGGGATCCTGCCATATGGTCGGAACACTCCCTCAATGTTACAGTAAACATACCTCAGTGCAAAAGGCCCAGAGGCTGCTCAGGAAGTATCATGTTGGGTTTTGTCTGTCATCTAGTGTTCAAATGTGGCAACTACATTTGCAGCAAATCTGCACTGTCCTAATAACACAGGGTGTCCACAAAGTCTCTTACTACAAAAACAGTTGATGATATATGTTAATCAGATTTGTTCTATGTACTCAATGGTTATCAAAGTTTTTAATCACATTGTCTGATTATGTGTAATTAAATTACTGGTCCATTTTCTTCAATGGGAGATCAATTACTGCAAATGTTAACCGTGACCTTTTGACTGAATATGTAGCACCACAACCAGATGACCTTCAACCAACCATCATTCATTTTCCAGGTAGATGGTTCACCAACACATTAGGGACTGCATGTTAATGGGTTCCTAAATCAAACATTTCCAAACTGGTGGATTGGAAGGGATGGCCCAATTCTCTGGACACCTCATCCACCAGATATTACTGCCCTGGATTTGTCTCTGTGGGGTTATGTTAAAGATACTGTGTTTCAAGCAGACACAGGACAACTGATCACTGATGCCATTGCCACCATTAATGAGGCTATGCTACAGCCAACATGCCAAGAAGTTCAGTACTGTCTTTATGTGCTTCATGCAACCGATGGTGCCCATATAGAGGTGTATTAAATGAGGCAAAAAAAAAAAAGAAGTTAAATATCTATTTTTCATTTTGTAGTATTTTCCACACATTTGTCTATTTATTTGCTTTTGTAATAAATTTCTTAAATTGTAAAGAGACTTTATAGACACCCTGTATATGAACAGATGAAGACACAGAATTGCTTTATTTTATTCTTTTTTTATGAAATGACCTGACATCTCAACACATCACACACAAGCAACAACATCACCACAAGGAAACATGTTACTCTGAAGACATGGTGTGAAAAAACTGCCACTCAATTCAGAAGCAGATTTTTTCTCCACCTGACTGAATTACAGGGCTGTGAGGCCATGGTAGAGGTATGTGCTCTTCAGGTTCCCCTTCTGGGTCCTATATGCTTTCTTTGAGTAATACAATGACAAGACTATTACATTTCACTTAGTTAAGATGAAGAGCTTTGCAGTAACATGTAACTGAGCTTAATATTCTTTGATGAAGGCTAATATAGCAACATTTGTTGCTTTTCTGCTGCTGAAAAAATAATACATCTACTTATCATGCTACCAAATGGCATTAATGGCAGTATTTTTCATTCATTAACTGTGTAGACCTGAAAATGAAACAAATTAGTGCAAAACAATGCAACACAATCAAACATTTACAAATCACCCTACACAAAATTCACAACATCATTTTGTACAATACCTTAAATCCTGCTTAAGATAATGTACACTGTCTGAATATTCATATTATTTAAGTTACTTGTATTACAGCAGTATATTGCGTTGGATAACACAAAGGCATTGTGCACAATATAACACCAGTCTTTCACACCTCTTGAGTAAGTAGGACTCAAAGCAAGTGTTTATGCATTTTGTGTTTTTTTTTTTTTAAATCATCCATGCCCCTTGTAACTAAAACTGCCCTGCCGTAAAGAACAGTCCTTTTCTCCAAAATAATGGTACCAAGATAGGAAAAACAGCTCACATAGCTCTGTTAAATCTCAAAAGCGAATGGCACTGCATTATTTAGTAGATGTCATGTTATTGGCTGTTTCTGAGGCAAGACTCTCATTGTGTAAGGTTCAAATAAAATTACATCACATAACTGATTACGAGTCTCTCCATCTGTTTTCATAATTTGCTTCTGTCCAATCTTTTCTTGGCTGGATTGGGGTACTGAGGGTTCTCAATCACCCCTTCTCCAAACTTCAGCTCCAAAAAGGCGCGGTGATTGTTAGGGCCGTAGGCAGTGATTCCACCAAAAGTCATGGGTACTAGTGGCTGCAGGAAGTGCTCTGGGAACTCCACATCTTGTTTGTGCTCTGTCCACGTGTCTTTTGTCATGACGCCATTACGTGGGTAAAATGGCCACAGGTCAACGTGTAGGTGGTTGGCCTCACTGTACTGGACTCTGAAAAAGTCTCCCTCCACCGCCCGCTCCCAGACATAACCATTAGCATCCACCAGAGAGCCTGAGTCCAAGTTCTTCAGGTGATCACAGTTGGGTATATCCTCCAGGTAGATGCCAAGGTCTACGTCATAATCCCATGGAATGATGTCCTGATGGCGAACAGCTCCCAGAAGGGTTCCCCCCTCTAGCCAGTAACGGACACCTGAGCTTTCCAGAATATTAATGACATACTTGGTAGTTTCTCTGAGTGCCCTCAGACAGCAAGGTGGTGTCCACCGATCCAGGTACAGGTAGTCTGGAGTATCATCGTGTACTGTGCCAAAGCACCGTGGTGTCTCCTTACTGCAGCCAAACCACTGCTCTTTACCATCAGGCAGCAAGATACGTTTTAGACCAAAGCTCCTCATTAGCTTTCCAGTGGCTTCCTTTAGTCGAGTGTCAGCCTTCCACTGGTTGTGAGCCGAGCTGAAGAGGGGACGGTGGTTTGCTGAGAAACAGGGGCTCTCCAACAACTTGACCTTCCAGCCTCTCAGTGCAGTCTGTACAAAAAGTGATGAGAAGAGGGGTCGCCCTAGAGGGACAGAGAGGTTAAAGAGGTCCTCGGTGCGGATAAGAACCACAGCATCTCCCTGTAAAGCTGTGCATACACTTCCGCTGCTACCAGATGTAGCAGGTGAGTATGTGGCTGTCCACTCTCTGAGATTCACCCGCAAGTGGAGACACTGCACTGCTGACCGAGCCAATACTGGTGCAGCTACCAGCCTCACAGGCCCCCCACCTTCACCCTCCAGCTCTCTGATCAACCTCTCAATTGCTCTAGGTTGTTCAAGCTCCACACCATCAGGCACTAGAAGCACAAACTCTGTCTGGATGTGAAATTCTGGCCTGTGAGCTTGTGGTGGCTGATCAGGACTGGGGGAGAGCAACAGAAGTCGAGCCCCATCTGGAAGTGTTAAAGGAGGGTAAGGAGATGTGTCAGCAACAGCCAAGAAGGGGAGTTCCGGTCTCTGGTGAAGAAAGGAATTAGCCACATCCCCAACATAATTCTCAAAATTTTCAAACTCCCGAACAAGTATAGTCACACGAGGGCCACGGCTGTGTCCTTCTACACCAGCTACTCCTGGTTCACCTCCAGGCCCTACAAGTAACCCAAGACCTCCTCCCAGACTTGAAGCTGGTAGGGCAGCCCTCCTGGTGCCCCTCCCAAGTTCCTTCCTCTTCTCCATCATCTGCTGTTGTGCACGAGACACATAGTAGAGAATCAGGAGGTTGAGAATAATGGCTCCTGTCAACAGGCCTTGGCAAAAACTGATCCGCATTTTTTCCCCTTGCCAATTTGTCCACACAGTTGAAAAAAGGTCTAAAGTTTGATTTAGGAATTGAAGTTGATCTCAAGTCCCCATTTTTGTGGTACATCAAGACAAGCTGTAAAAGACAAGATTAAAAAATACTATGAGTTATGTAAGAACCATTACTCACATAGTCAAGGCACCAGAACATTAACATAAAAAGCAGTTCAATTCTGTATTAAATGCTAAAGTACTTGAAAGGCATAATAAATTCCTTTAAATGTGGAATAATAGCACTATTTGCAATCCTACTCTTTTAATTAATAGGTCCATTCAATGTATATTCCAAACCCAACCCCTGTATATACTGTAGTGGCTAACTGCATAACCAATCAATAACAACTGTCTGCTAAAATGCAAGGCTACTCACCTTGTTTTGGACTTAAAATTCTCCAAAAGACAAACACATGCTACACGCAGACGACCAAATCACCCATAAGCCATGTTCTAAAACAGCTTTAGAAATATCAAGTTCATGAATCTTGTCTTATTACATTTTTGATTCATTATGGATTATTTCAGCCAGAGCAGCAAAACTGGATCAAACAGCTGCAGAAAACACACCGATTACTCCACATTGTTAACTAATATGTGAGAGAATCTCACTTGAGTCGAGTGTCCAACAATTTAAAATCCATTGACGTGTTAATGCACAAAAACTGCTTCAAAATAATTCATTTAAATTAGCTTCACAACCAAGAATCCGGTCTACGATAATTCACATCAGCTAGCTTTCACGCTGACTAGCGGTGATGCTAGCTGCAACCAAATCATTTCCGGTAGCATCTTTTTCAGAATAAAAGCCCAGTTTCTAATTTACACGATTCAAAACAATAAATACATTAATAAAAATCGTTTTAACCGTTTGTGGAGTGCGATAACTTCGACTAATAATGCAAATTTTGGCTCACATTACATATTTATTTCAAATCTATGTCTACACAAAATGTTGTCATTTTGCTGTGACAAATTACAACAAGTAAAATAATATTGATACTTAATTATATATTAGTGACATATTTTTTTTTTTATGTATTAATGTATGCATCGATAACAAAATTCACATCTATACAAGAAGCGGAAACGACGCTGAAGATAATGATATCTACCTTTACAGATCTCACATTTTCCCCGGTCACAAAATGGCAGGAAATAAACCCCCCTTGCGACATATTCATTGTGTATTACCCAAAACATGACCCTTTATTTGTCAACTATGTCGGGCGTCTCGGTTAACGACTCTTGGAAAAGGAAACAGTTGCAGGATGCACAAAATAAAAGTCCCACACAGCTCACAACACTTGACACATCTAGACACCATATTAAGACATCAGTAAAACAGACATTTTCAGATATGGTTGATGGTAGATAAGACTCATTCGAACCACAAAATAGGACAAGAGTAGAAATGTGTAGTTTTCGTGGTGTTTTATGTTGAAGGGATACAACCGGAAGAGTAGTATTTTACTAAGTGAATAGTAATTTTGATCTATGCGTGTGAGAAAAGGAAGAAAGGAGGGTAGCCTATAGTGAAGTGCTGAGGGTTGGAAGACGGGTACGGGGTACTTTTTTTGTTATTGTTCGCACACTAACCGTGTCCACCTCCTTATTCTGAGGAAAGGTTGAACGGTTAAAATGGAGGCGGACAGATCCGGCGGAGGACCAAACCAGAACTCCGGAGGCGGCGGCAGCGGAGCGGGGCGCAACCCAAATGGGCCCAAAGCAGCACCGGGCCAGGCGACATCAGCTGCGGCGACCGGGGCGATGGCTGCAGCTGCTGCAGCGGCGGCGGCGGCGGTCGGGGCCATGCCCGGATCGTCTCAGTCTCGGGATCCGCAGGACGGGGACTCGGGTATGACGCTTCCTGGGATCCTCCACTTCATCCAGTACGAGTGGGGACGATTCCAGGCCGAGAAATACCGCTGGGAGGCGGAGAGAGACGAACTCAGGGTAAATATGTAAAACATTTAGCCTCCGTTTCCAATGCTAACACCGAGTAAAGTCCAGAAAGGACGCTGTATTTTTGGTTTTTAATGTTGCTTTGTGAGGGTACACATGCCCTACAGTCAGTCAGATTCAGGATGACAAAATGCTAACGGGCTAACACTACACCTTATCGAACTGTACTGACCGGGATATGGTATTACTAGACAGCAAATATATGTATACACATATGTATGCTCTTACGCAAATGATCACAAAAGAACTCAGACTCAGTTTTATTGTCATTCAATCAATGATACATGATAGGGCGAAATGTAGTTACCCAGCTCTCTTTTTGCAGCTTAAGAAGATAAAGAATAAAATCTGAAATAGAATATATAATTGGTAAATTTGGTATAATAAAACTACCATAAAAAATATGCAAAAAGAGAGAAAAAAAACCCCCAAAAAACAACAAAGCATAAAAATACAATTCGAGCGTAAAATCATTCCCAAAACCTATTATGCTATTACTTTTCAGATGCCCATATAATCTGCCCTGTTTGCATTATACATAATTCAACCACATGATACATGTTTATGGTCACAAAAAAACCAATCACATAATCCTTCAAATAAAAAAATCTGGGCTAACATAGTTAAGGTGTGGCTACCTTGCAGTGTCTCCTTGATATCAGTGCAGGTACACATCAATGACATGCCTGGACCAGCCTCCTTTTTTTGACTGATGTTGATGCATACTTTGTAGTAGACAGTTTTAGAGTTTTCATACCCCACAGGGACAAAAGAAATGATCTGTGGGTGTGTGGTTCAATGGGAATGACTATCACATAGTAGTGGGTTGCCTTTAAAACACCACAGCTGAGATTTAGAGTAATTAGGGTCTTGGTTTTCATTGAGAGATCTGGGGTCTTCATTTATGGAAATTCTGCATGGAGATGAGGAGTAATTTAATGTTACCTATTAAACAGTTTGCACAGTGAGGATATGTGGATGACCTTCAATTAGTACTTTGTTTCTGTCTACTATGAACTACTTGCAGTTTTTTGTAGTAAATCACATCACATGACTCTACTATGATAGAATTACTAAAATAGAAGCTTGATAGATGACAGCTTAATGGATGACGACACTGAATGGGTATCAACATTTTTATCATTTAAACTAAGGCCTGTCACTCACATGGATGCATCAGTGGTGTAGTGGCTGTTTGTATTGTACATGACAGAAGATCTTCTGGATCTGATGCTACCGCATTTTTCAGTTAAATTCATTCTCTTTTCTTCTCTTTACATAGAGGCCTCTCTATTTACAGCTAAGCTTATACATAGTATAATATGTAAATCTTGACTGATTAATATGACCTCCCACATATATAAAAATATAAGTTATATATTTATTGTTATTTATTTGTAAATGCTTTCAGCTTAGATGTGTGGTTTTACAGCCCTAAAGCGTATCACTTCTTTCTAATCACAAGAAAAATGTGAGGCAGTGTGTGATTAAATGCCATGGAAAAGCTCTTGAGCAAGGCATGAGTCGCCAATTCACTCCAATTATTCAGAGCCAGGCAGCAGAAAACAGAAGTTATACAACACAACAGCCCCTATGTGTATGTTTCTGTGAGGCAGAGTCTTGCTGTGGAGGACTGTGCTTACTCATCAAATTGCTCCAGGATTAAGAAAGGTTAGGAAAACATACACACATGCAAAGATGTTTCCGCACAGCATTTGGAATACAGTTAATCTTTTCATTTCTAAACCAGTATGGGGTCTTCGCTTGAAATGATGCTTTGCTTGCTTATTAGGATGAGCTATCGAATGGATTTCATACGCTTGACAAAACCACAGGAAAATGTATCTCTCTTCCACTTTCACTCCACTTCTCACTTTGCTCTGGACTCAAACCTATGCAGTTATAAATAGGAGTATGATAAAATATGGATGAACAATAACAAACTGGCTCTGCTCTCTGCTTTTATAGGCACTCGTGGGAAAGAGCTAGAATGGAAGTCAAAAGCAGGCCATCGCCATGTCCAACATGCCATTAGGGCTTGTTGTGGAACTTTGTTTTGGTGTGTGCGTATTTGCTGCACATGGTCTGGTTTCACGGGTACAATTAGCACCACGTTCTGTGCTGTGAGAAGAAGTCTATCTCTAGAGTGCCAAGCTGAATAATTGACCTAGCTTACATTTTATCACCCCCCCGGCCGCAGCCCCCTGGTTTTTGTAGCCAAGTGCTCGCAGGGCTCTCAGCATGCCAGTTAGCATGCCCTCGCCATGCCCCGTAGTGTTAACAGCATACCCTACCTGTCGTCATAGTGTGATCACATGGCATGCTTGAGTTTAAAAGGATAGTAAAGAATCCATGTGAGGAAAGGTTTATGTCAGTGATAGCAAATCATCAGTAGTGTCAGAAAATGCCAGGATTTGTGTGTGTCTCCATGAGACGGTGTAAATCTACATGTACTTGTAGCCTTGCTTGGGATTGTGTGGGATTACAGCACATGTTCCTCCTGTGGGTGTTTTTGGTGTTAAAAGCCACCTGTGGTGCTGTGTCTCCAGTGACAGGCCAGAAATGAAAGCCCTCCCCTCTCTGGGCCAGGTGGGACGTCCCAGTGCGGCTGTGGGACGCCAACACAGGGGACAGGTGGCGGTGGCCTTGTCCCCCCTTGTCCTTGAGACACACAAGAACTGATCCCACTGTACTTTATCAAATTACAGTTGTATTGTACAGGCCCTCAGACTAGCTTTTTTTTTTGTCCTTTTTGCCTTATCCTCATTCCAGTCTAACAGACAAACTGTCAGTGCATCAGAGAGACTCCATTTACTCCAAATGAAGCATCTGTGTGTCTTTCTTTATATTATTAACTCATTTTTAGCCAGTTCATTTGACTAACTATGACAGTGGTTGTGGAAAATAGATTACTGGTGACCCATATGACATCACTTCCTGTTGAGTGTGTCCCAGGCTGCTCTTGGGAACACATCTCTAATTAAAAGCTCTGTGCTTTCAGCCATGACACACATATGACATCCATATGTACTGCATTATTACTGTGCATGCCTTACTCCCACACACTGCCACTGCTGTTGGTTTCATAGTGCTAAAATCACATTTAGTTTTTTCCTCTTATTCAAAACCCTCCATATTTTTCTTCAATAGTTTTTTTTGCCGCTCTGTGCTTAGTGAGCATCTTCTAATCAAATGTAGGCAGAAAGCCCAACTTTTTTGGATGCTGTTCTCTGACTAAATGCTACACGCACACACTTGATGTTCTCAAGTGCTCTCAATCAGAGCACACTGTCCCAGAAAAGTTCATTGCTCTACTTGTTGACTCATGGATTCTCTCTTGGGGATGGAGGGATGAGGAGATGGAGGGTGGCCAGTGGAGGAGGAAAGTTGCCCTTGACTCTGTCCCGCATCTAGCAAGCAGGGGCTGATGGAGAAAGCTAAATATGCCAGCTCTCCATGCTACCCTAGACTCTGGATTTGTCAACAGTAGCAAGTCAGACAGGAGAACAACCCATCCACATGAAAGAGAGGTCAGATGGTACAACAGGTTTGCTCACACCAAGGTTCCTTTGTACTTGAGTTTTGGTTTGTTTCCCATCACAGTATAAAGCAAGGCAACATTAGATGACTCCCTAACTGACTACCTTTCACTCGCTGAAAATAGCTGTGATGACAAATTGTCCATACATCTTGATAAGTGCGCTTACTGTATGATGGAGGGCTGCATTAATCTGTCTTGCTGAGCGGAGCACAGTAAAGTAAAGCTTCTGCATTTCACCCTGTTGCCTTTTCTACTGTCTTAAGAGCAACAAAAAGGAGGAAGAAGGAAAAACAAAGGTCATAGTCTAAGAATGAGGTTAGCAATAAATGAGGAATGGCATATAGCAGCAAGCCCTTTGACACAATACGCTCACTGTTTTGGCTACCTTTATGTATCAGGGAAAGGCTGTTTTTATTGTGCGAGCTCATTATCATGTGAAAACGGGTGTGTGTGCAGCCCTGACTGTATGCTGGCCAACAATACTGTGTCAGGGATTTAAGGTTCTGGGCACCAGTGGGAACCTGTCCTTCTACGACCACAGCGTGACACTGTCTGGTGAATGTGTGCGATGCTTATCCGTTTGTGAGCAGGTTGTAGCTTGTCTGTGTGTGTGAGAAGGTGCAAAAACTCGTGCTCTACCCCTGAAGGCTGACATAGACAATAGTGTGTTAACTCAGAAGTGAAAATTGCATATTGAAATCATTTTGTTTGGTTCAGTGCAAATTGAATCAGTGTTAATATGTAGTGTCTTGTGTGTGTAGTTTATTAAGTTCCCTGGTCATTACATGCTGACATTAGGGCTTCTGATTATCTCCACGTTGGTAACACTAATTAAAGCTACATGAGTACAATTCATTAAGGTTAATAACTTAGTATACCTCTGTGGGCTGGAGAATCACCACATCATAATTGTTTTTTGGATGTGTTTTGGTCTCTTGTGTCCTACCTAATCATGGGCGTTTTCATTATTTTAGGGGTTTAAATGTGTATCTTCTACATATATAGATTAGGGGTGTAAGAAAATATCATTTCTGCAATTTATCATGATGTCTCATTTCACAATACTGTATCGATATTAAAAAGTACTGTAAAAAAAAAAAAAAAAACGTCACATGGGTATTTTGCCCTGTTTGTATACTAAAAAAAAGTAGCATTGTGATATTGCAGGTCATGCATGTAAGTTTTTTTAAACTGATAACACTGTTTTGTTAAGTAATGGTTATTTCAGTCATCCTAAAAGCACTTTTTACCGTCTGAGACGCAAATGTTAATTTCTTTGTTGGGATCGCACAGAAATAATGTTATGATGTTGGATGATTCAGGGACTGTACACTATGCATTCTTTTCACAACTAATAGAATATGAACATTAGAGCAGGATCTTAACAGTATCATGCTATACCGTGATATATTGTGTCATGGTCCTAGTATTGTGATTTCTATTGTATTGCCAGATTCTTACCAATACACGCCCCTAATATAGATGGCATTATATTTCACTCAAAATATGTTAAAAAGGTAGTTACATTGTCATTATTCTGGATATTATTTAAACAAAGCTTGAATGTCCACCCTGATGTTGATGTTGGTGCATAACATTTGTGTTGTATCAAGAATTTCCTCTCATGCGTAATGCATATGATGGTACTACATACATCACTGTAAAACACAACAGCTAGACAAGTTTTGTTCATGCAGTGTGCTGTCAAACTGCTCCTGTCTGAACAACCTTTGTGTTTTATGCTGGCGTAAGTAGTATCCTAGAAAGTGATATATTATTAATCACAGCATAATCCTAGCAAATTATTGTGCTGCTATTCATACAAGGCTAAGTACATTTTGTCATCTTTCACCTCCCATCCTTGCTAGTTATGTGACAGTAAATGCAGGCTATTTTTGACCATTTGTTTTAGTGGTTCTTGCTCATAAATCCAGTCACTTCATCATTTCATTTAAACAATTTATAAACTCATATAGTACTACACCCCTTCTCCAAGTATAAACCACATTAAGTTATCTGTATTTCATGGCCTTGTGGATCATGCATTCAGTGTTGACATTCTAGCTTTGACAATTATCTCCAAAATTCGCAGATAAACACGTCAAATCACATTGCATTAATCAGGATTACTCAGCAGCAGCAGCAGCAGCAGCAGTAAGGTTTGCTTGTCAGATTATCCTGTGTACCACTGGCCCTCCTAGCTGGTTATATGACTGTGTGTGTGTGTGTATGCGCGTGCTCACTCTTTCCTGGGTGATTGAATACCCTCTCAAGTAGACCGAGTGCCTGCCCCATGAGATAGTGTTTTTAGACTGTTCTAGTTTTACAGAACTGAGTGTGCGTGTGGGAGCAGACTCATGCACACAGACACGGGTGTGCAGAGGAGAAATGGGCTGTAAAACAAGCGGCATTAATGCTTCAGCACCACTTGTCACAGAGAGAGGAGGATGAGGGCAGAGTAAAAATGAAAACCTATTGTGACGTTACATTGCTTGTATGCATATTCTGGGAATTTCTTAGACAGTGCAAGACCTTTACTTTTCAACCTGTTTAAAATTGGCATCATTGTTTTTCCCAAACAGGGGCATTTTTCTGCTCTGTCCAAAAGAGGGCAGGGTTCTTCCTGCCTGATAACAACTATAATTTTGCTCAGAAATAAATTCTTGAAATGCATGATATAAATCTCCATGTCTGTTTTCCAGGCATATGCCATTTCACACTTTTAATTGCTATATAACAACTTACCCTCAGGGTGACCTTGTCTCAAAATAGTCTTTGTCAAAACTTGACTGTAATTTCACTGTGCTATTTCTCATTATCACTTAATTTTTCCTCTTAACAATACCTGATTTATTTGACAAATGGACATTGACTGTCTTTTCCTAGAGGTAAAACTTTATCAGCTCAGTGTGAGGAAGGAAACAGACAAAAAATAAGAGAGGAAGCACACAGAGGAAGGATGTGTCTTAAAAGTAGGTAGTTGAATTTGTCCCGTCTGTGGGTTTTTTTTTTGTTCTGTTCTGCAGCTGCGCATTAAGGCCTTGGTCAGAAGAAGTTAAAAATAAGAGCCCTGTTCCACAACCCTCTACTTACTCCTCCGGGTTCTCAGAAGTCATGTTTGCTATGCTCGTCACATCAAACTTTCCCTTCACGCACATGCTCACAGTGGTTGCTTGCAATCTCTGTTAACATCAAATGCTTTACTCTTGCCTTAACTGAGACAGAACACTTTAATACCTTTTTCTCCAGTTACAGCAGTGTCCCTATCCAGCATAAATTGATTTGGCAGAAACATATGTTTGTGAGTGGTTCTAACATGCTTCTCTGAGAGTGCTTTGTGTGTTCTTTAACATCATGTGCATGTGTGTCTTCCAGGCTCAGGTGGCATTCCTACAGGGTGAAAGGAAAGGGCAGGAGAATATGAAACAGGACCTGGTAAGACGGATCAAAATGCTAGAGTACGCCCTCAAACAAGAGAGGTAAGATAACGCTAGGGAACTCCTCTAACGTCCACACCTAATTGTACGGCTATAATGATGTTTTGCATGCTGTATGAATTATGTTTTGATGGTGAAAGCTGTACTTGTCTTTATTTGTAATGCTGCCCTCGTGTGGTGCTTTTTTTGGGATTGCAGGGCTAAACACCAGAAACTGAAGACAGGAAATGATCAGAGTCCTACAGACAAGAAACCAGAGACAGAGGCAGACCAGCGTATGTTTAACATAAAAACTTAAACTTAAAATATTGTGTTTGCATTCAAGGCTTTTTGTTTTTCTGTTATTATTTTCATGCTTTTTTGTTGCATCATTATTAACCAATCTATTTTCTGTAGTCCCTAATGGGCCTGCTGAGTCGGACTCAGAGCCAGCCAATCAGATGTCCTGGAAAGAAGGACGTCAGTTACTGCGCAAGTAAGGCTTCTTCGTCATCAGCCTTTTTTTTGTTTTTATCTCAACATCATATTAATGTTCTTCATCTGTCCTAAAAATTGTTTAGCAGGGTTTATTATTAATCTTGTGATCTAGTTTAAAAAGATCCATTTATATGCCTCTGGATTTATATTTATTTCCTGTGAATGCAGATATCTTGAGGAAGTGGGTTATTCAGACACTATTCTGGACATGCGATCCAAGCGTGTGCGCTCCCTACTTGGGCGGAGCAGTCCAGAAGCTAACGGACCTCCACCCAGTGAAGCTTGTTCCGAACCTGAGCCTCGAGCAGGAGGAGAGTCACTGTTGGTCAGACAGATTGAAGAACAGATCAAGAGGTGGGAATGTGAAAGAATCCACAGAAGAGTAATATCACACAATGCAACCAGATCCCTCACTATTTTCACTTACTGTTTATTTTTAATATTCCACACCTGCCTATGCTTTGTACTGTGACGATTTGTAGTACCTTCCTTTAAAAACAAAACGAAAACTGACCTGGCAGTTCCTTTTGCCTAATTTTCTGCCACTCCATAATTTAGTTACACAGACAAATAAATGACATAGATCTATATTGGATCATACTATACCAGTGTTTGTCAACCTTGGGGTCAGGACCCTACGTGGGGTCACCTGGAATTCAAATGGGGTCACCTGAAATTTCTAGTAATTGATTTAAAAAAAAAAAAAAAAAAAAAAAAAAAACTTACAAGTAAAAAAATATATGGTGAGTTGAGAGAGACAATCCCAGTACATAAAAGACATGACAAACTCTGAAGCTGAAACTGAAGCACTGTGGTACTGTTTATCTTTCAGATGTTCATTGTGGTCGGTTTAAGATGCTGCAGCACTTTCATAATTCATAGTTTGAGTTTTGTTTGTTCAGTATTAATATCTAGCTTTTTAAATCCAAGCTGGACTGACTGTACATATCCTGACCAAGGAAAATAAAATTCTCAGTTTGTGCAGTAATCTCAACCTGGCTTTTCTGCCTCCATCCATAATAATATACATTATATAGCCTGAATATCATCTAAAGTTAATGTTTATCTGCAACATAGTATAGCAAAGTATCACATGATCAAAAACAAATTAATTTTAGCAAAAAAAATGTCTCCGTTTTGAATGTCTGGAGTCACCAGAAATTTTTGATATTAAAATGGGATCATGAGCCGAAAAAGGTTGGGAACCATTGTACTATACTGTTCAGATCAGTTCAGTGTACTAGCCTAAGTGCTATCATTTACTGCTCAGATCTGATTTTAAAAAAATAATCACATTATCTCATAAAATGTGGCCAAGAATCCATTGTGAACTAATTATAGTCCTGAACTGAAACACATTCACAAAAGCAGCGAATTCATAGATGTTCAGATCATTTCTTCAGTAATAGTACTAATACAATACTGAGAATCTGCATTATACATTGTGCAGTAAAAACCTCCCAGTGTTTTACTATTAAAACATGACACTTTTGATTTCATTTTACTGCTGTAGATGTTTACGATTGAGGTCATTTGAACTACTTTATACAAGGTTCCTTAAAAACTCTTAAAAGTCCTTGAATTGACAAATCAGCATTTAATACCTTAAAAAAGTCTTTAAAATGTATTAAATTTGATATGGTAGATCTTAAGTTATGCTGCCATGAACTTGGTCACTGCATTGTGTTTAAATGTGTCTGTTAAATGTCTAAGCTGCAAAGAAAGTAACATTAGTCTACTCGGTTCCACCCGTTCCAACTCAATAATTTATATTGAAATTAGGAATCAGTTATTGCTAAGTTTAAAGCCCCCGGTGAGAAATGACTCAGAATGGTGGGAATCAAGTAAATAAATATATTTTCCTAAATTCAACGAGTCACGAGTTTTTGCCAGCATAGCTGTGAAATGGGCATTAAATTCTGTTCTAAGTAGTCTTAACAAGGTCTTAAAAAGTCTTAAATTAAACTTGTAGAAACCTGTACGAGCCCTGTTTTTAGTATCTCTGTAACTCATTCAAGTGCAGAGTTGTGACAAATCTCAATCTACAGTGATGTAAAAGTTGCATGAATGCTGATTTGACTGTTCAGAATAGGATTTGAACCAGCGTTCTGTATGCGTGAAAAGAGCAGATTTAAAAAAAAAAAAAAAAATGACTGTGAAAATACAGACTCTGGAGGTGACACAAAAAATCCATGTCATCTCTCCCAAAGAAGCATAAACAACAAGATGATAATCAAAGACAGTGCAAATGAGTAACAAATAAATAAAAATAACACACAGATGGAACACTTGCCTGTTGTGTGAATGCAGTCATAATGCACAAAGTACTATTTATGTTGTCTTCTGTGGACAGGAAACTTTAAAGTATGAATTTACTAATAAGAAACTCTGAGAAAACACAAAAAACTTCACTAAAACAATCACTGAACCACTAGAAACGATTCAATACAAATGTTAAATGTGTGAAGTAGTAAGTTACATGTACAGAACTAAATAGAATAATAATGGTCTCTTACTTTTTAGATCGTACATTGATTGCATTTTCTCACCTCTGGCATGCATCAACTGCCTGCCGAGGTGATCAATAATACAAGATAAATATAAAGTTAGATTTCATCCTTTTCATGTGTGATGGGGAAGCTCAATTATTCTTGTATTTATAGGAATGCGGGCAAAGAAAGCTCTAAGGAGCGTTTGGGTGGCTCTGTGCTCGATAAAATTCCCTTTCTGCACGGCTGTGAGGATGATGATGAAGATGACAGTGACGAGGAAGATGACTTCCAAGGTATGGCCACTGACTGCATTGACGGGCCGCGAAAGAACAAGAAGTCTCGCGTAAAGGTGGGATCACTGAAATGGAAAGTTTTTTTCAGTTATAGAAAAACCCTAGACTATCTTTACATGTGAATGACATTATCTGTTCCTCCAATCCTTTTGTCTCTTTTCCAGATGGGGTCAGAGCCCATGACCACAGACCTAGACCCAGAGGATGAGGAGGATGAAGATGACTCAGAAGATGCCCAAAGTGAATTTGACTTCCTGGGCTCGGGGGAGGATGGGGAGGGGGCGGGAGAGGCCCGGATCTCGGGGGACGGACGGGAGCTAGGTACGCTGTTGCCATAGCAACATCATCAGCACCAGCACTGCCAGAATCACTGCCACCAGTGCATCTGTCTTTTCTGCCACCCCCACCCCCACCCTCTCTCCACTGCTCACCATTTTATCTTTTACTTCTCGTTGTGTCTTGGCATCTCTTCTTGTCAATAAAACCAACCTCTTTTCCCAACCACCTGTCTCTCTGTCCTTCTGTCCTGTTTCACGAGCTGTCAGTCTGTTACTCTTTAGACTTGTGTCATCTCTGTCTGTAGATCTATTATCTGTAATCTGGGGTCATTTCAAAAGTTCTAGAGCATGCTGCCCTGTTTTTTTGTCCACATTTCATGATTTGAGTCTTGTGTGCTGTAGTTCTGTGCTTTGATTGATTTCATCCTCTCACAAGAAGGCTTTTCAAAAGATATGTTTTTAGAGTACAACTTTTTTTGCATATGTCTTTCATCTGTCCCTCTGTTGGCCTCTCCGTCATTCCTCCACATCTCTGCATGACTGGATGTTTTGTGTTTCTCTCCTCTTGCTGGGTTCAGAGAACCGCAGGAACAAGTTGCAAGGCATGATGTCGGACTTCCCCCCTAAACCTACCCCACCCCCCTCTGTGTCGGGACAGGCTCGCACCGGGGAAGGTAAGACTCCCCTAATGCCCACCAAATATCCCTCATATAAAACCACAAACTTCCATCCCCAAGTACTCTTCCTCAGTCTCCTCTGACATCCCACAAGCAGGATATTGTAGCTGCGATATTGAATCTCAAATGTAGATGTTCTAAGGTGTAATTTTAACAGCTGTGTGGGGGTGAACTTACAAAGTTACTCATACACATATAAATATTTCCTCTGGTACACAGTGTAAGAATAAGAACACAAGCTGCTTGGTTTCTTGCCACACAGATCCAGGATTTATTGCTATATTTCACAGTTATTTTAGACTGAATTCAGGGGGCGTTGATGTTTTGTCAAGTTGCTCTAGTGACTTGTGTGCTTTTCCACCACACACCTAAAGGTGGTGCCCTGGGTTTCTCCTCTGACGTCTTCATTATGGATGCGGTTGGAGGAGGCGACATGAACCTTGGTGAACTGGCTGACCTCACTGTTGCCAATGACAACGATCTCTCCATGGATGTAATTGAACATTTAGGATTTCTGACAAATTAAATGTTGAATACAAACTCAAACTATATGAATATTTCAATGCTTGTAAATGTGTCGTATCAGATGCAGGATAACAGAGAAGAGTTTAAAAAGACATGGAACCCTCGCTTCACACTACGCAGCCACTTTGACGCCATCCGCGCTTTGACCTTTCACCCTAGCCAAGCAGTCCTGCTCACAGCCTCTGAGGATGGAACTCTAAAACTGTGGAACCTCAACAAGGCAATGCACTCTAAAAAGTAAGAACCCTCAGATCCACATGAAACTGAATGAAGACAAAGGAACAAGGAATTCATGATAAGCTCTGTATTAAGAGATTTTCATGATGACAGTACTAGAAACAGAAAGAAAAAAGCAGCACTTTTAAAAGACTGTGTCCTTCCACAGGAATGCAGCATTGGATGTAGAACCCATCTACACATTTAGAGCGCACAGGTGAGCTAAGTCTGTGGTGTACACACATGAATGACCTTGGTACAAACATTTAACCAACATACACAGACGCTCTACAACGTCCGATTAATTTGTCTACTTTCAGTGGTGCCGTTCTGTCACTAACCATGGGTGAGGATGGAGACTCTTGCTATAGCGGAGGTCTGGATGGAACCGTTAGGTGCTGGAAGATGCCAGACCTTAATGTGGATCCTTATGACAACTATGGTTAGTCAGTCAGTCCCAGCTATTATTATTTGACTGCCATCATATAATTAATAAAGAGGAAATTTTGATTTATAGAACTGTTGCCTTCATCACTGTTTTCATGTGTTTGACCCTTTATTCAGATCCCGGCATCGAGAGCAGTGTGCTGGCAGGTCATGAGGATAGTGTGTGGGGTCTCACTTACTCTGCAGTCCACCATCGTTTGGCCTCATGTTCAGCTGATGGCACCATTCGCATCTGGGACCCTCAGAACTCTGCACCATGCCTGTCTGTCTTCAATAAGGAGAGAGGTAGCTGTGTGTGTTGGTTGTATATATTGTATATCTTGCTGTGCAGCTCAATGTAAATGGCATGGCAAATGCATCTCTTACTTTTATGTTCTCCTAGAACATGGTACGCCCACCTCTGTGGCCTTTGTGGCCTCTGACCCCAACCAAGTAGTTGTGTCATTTGATGTTGGTGAGACATTGATCTATGACCTCAACACAGAGCAGAGTGTCACTGCCCTAGAGACACAGACCAAAGATGGTATGTTTGTAGAGCTAATGCTTCATTTGTAACATGGAATTACCACAATAGTGAAGTATATGTAAGTCCTGCTTAATTATATTTACTTTACAGGCAGTGAACTGATCAACCGTGTGGTCAGTCACCCATCTGAACCTGTCTCCATCACTGCGCATGAGAACCGCACCATCCGCTTCGTAGACAACAAGACAGGTATCTGTGGGAGCTTTGCATGTATATGTCACTAGTTCATTTCCTATGTGGACTCGCTTTTTACTCACATGAGACTGTGTTTATTTACTCCTGGTCTATTTGTTCTTACAGGGAAAGTTGTGCACTCAATGGTGGCTCACCTGGATGCAGTTACCTGTCTTACAACAGACCCTAAAGGCACTTACCTCATCTCAGGCAGTGAGTACCAGTCAACTTTTTAAGCTCTGAATAGCTTAGAATTAGTTTTCATTCCCATTAAGACTCCTCTGCATAAACCAGTCTAGTGCTGTGCCATTCTAATTACAAACAGATCTTTTTTTTTTTAACATTCTTTTTATTGAACATTTTCAAAATTATAAGTCCAGCACAGTACATATACAGGTTGTATGAAATATGTAGCAAATCCAAAATACGTCCACAGCAATGATCTCAAAAGTCCTTATTAGGCCTATTTCAGGCAGTTCCAGTCTGAGTTCCCAGATGCTCCAACACTTTGCCAAACTTTTCTGTAAGGACGTCCTTCTGATCATTAATATAAAATCTTAGTCTTTCCAGAGAAATATAGTTTGATATCAAAGACTTCCACAGATGTATTGAAGGAGGTTCTTCTCCTGGCCATTTGGTCATAATAACCTTTCGGCCCAACAAAAACAAAAAAATGAACAGTGTTCTTATGTGTTCTCAATGATTCAAGGATATATCCCAAACAGATCATTTTGATGGAATGAATAGTTTGTGTCCATAATAATGATTAAAAGTCATTGTCATAAGAAAAACTGTGACATTCTGTGAGATTAAGAAAGTAAAAGTTTATGCACTGACTAAAATTACATTGTGAAGAGGCTGTGAAAAAAACAATATGAGGAATTCATTTTCATTGTATTCCATTGCCGCCTTGTTTATCCTCGCTCTCCACCCCCTGCAGGCCACGACTGCTCGGTGCGCCTGTGGATGCTTGACAACAGGACGTGCGTGCAGGAGATCACGGCCCACAGGAAGAAACACGATGAGGCCATTCATGATGTGGCCTTCCACTCTTCCCAGCCCTTCATCGCTAGCGCCGGCGCAGATGCACTTGCCAAGATCTTTGTCTGACAGCACTGTCGTTATTCTGGTGAGATGGGAGTGCAGGATACAAGGCAGGAATGGGCACAGACAGAGGAAACAATTGGATCTATTTAGCCTTAAGTCTAGCACCTCTTACAATGACTCTAAATTGCATTATATTGCAATTTGTGTGTGCCATTAGCCACGAGACAAAAGAAGAGTACAAGTGTAAATATTTGTTAGTCTGACATTGTTTACTACTTCTCTTCCTTTACAGTCCTAGAACTACATCTGGTCCAAAAGAGACTGAAGACTACAGTGGACTAGTTTCACCTGCTTACACTCACACACATGTACACTTGTCCTGCACCCCACTGGCTGGGCCATCGCCACAGGACGTCACCTTCCCACAATTGCTCACCATTTTATGATGCCTCAGTGACTTCTTGTAATACTAATCATCCTGCTTTTTTATAACTTTAAGATCCTGGCTGCTCTGTTTTCCAATAACAATGTTTGGAGTAACACTTTTTTACACTACATAAAATTCTGTTCTGCTTTTTTCAGTCTGCTAACGGTTACTATGAAGCACTGTGCGTGTGTATGCGCGCGTGTGTGTGTGCACTCGTTTGTGTGGTTGAATAGCTTACACACTAATCACATTTTACACAGAACCACGAATGACACATGCACAAATGCACCGACACATTTAGTTTGAAAGCTTTTTTAACAGTTACATTTTTTGTGGCTAAAATACATACAGTATGTAGACATGACTAAATACAGTAAATAGCTCCCAGTGCTGCCAGAAAACATCTGACTCAACTATACGCTGGGATCCAATGTATTACATTCCAAAGACTCCTGGAAGAATGTGTGCGGTGTCATATTTGGGGTTGGAGAATGTTTAACTTAGTCGTGTAAAAGGAGACACTAGACAGTCGCAAACCAGTGTTGGACAATAGCTTTAATTTCAACTTCAATCGCCAAGACACCAAGTTTCATTGTATGTGCGAGTGTTATATAGTGTCCCCGTGATTCTGTCTCCTCGCATGTGTGCTGGTTGAGTTAAAAGTCACTCTGCTGTACAAGACGAATGAAAGTATTTCCACAGTGGAGGAAATATTATCAACAATAAGATCCATTTTTGCAGATGTACAGTTTGGACTCTGCAGACGGATGCTCTCTGACTACATTTACCAGCTACAGACAGATATGAGAGCAGTTTCAGCCTGTAGATTAGAAGGGTGTAAGACAACTCTGTATACACTCAGCAAATGACGCAGATTGCATCATTTGGTGCTTTTTACTGTACAGAAGAGTGTGTGTGTATGTATGTTTGTATATGCACTAGTTAAATCACGGTGCTATGAAAGACCTTGTTAATCTTGAGTCAGAATCAGGGACCTGTTTTGTGTGTGTGTGTGTGTGTGTGTGTGTGTAAAGAAAGACTGTTTCTCACTCATTGGGCTAAACATCTACATCTGTGACATTTCATACTTTTAAATGACATTTCATTGTTGAATCATTTCATGAACTTGTATTAAGATACTGTGTGGTCACTTTTCAGGATTAGCAATGTTGGGGTTTCTCATTAGATGGATGTGGATGTCAGCCTTTATCATTTCAGGCTTGGTTTGTGTGGGAGTGTACAGATCAGATGATAATTCTGTTACAACGAGGAGCATATGGACTGAAATGGTTTCCTCAGATAAGATCTTTTTCATTTCAGATGAAAAGTTGGATCCAGTTTTGTAGGTTGGGTTTGGTTCTTGCTTGATGTTATTTATTCAGGCATTTTAAAAAAGGACGGTAAAAAAGTATCTTTCATCACCTTAATCCATGTGTTAAGTTTACCACATTAACCTGAGAGCCAACGTCTGAAGCTGGACTCCTGGATCTGAGGAGGCATGCTGGGAGAAATGGCTCCAGGGAAAAAAAAAAAGAGAGTAAAGTCCATCTTAATTTCAGATACTTTTCTTATTTCAAAAAAAGAAGAAGAAAAGATATGTTGGCTTCAGCTAACGTTAGTAACATGGGAAAGAGGTGACATGACTCAGCGCTTGAATCGGCCAGCTGCTATATATCAACGTTAACCCAGAGGAAATTTAGATGTTTCAAGTGGAAACATTGCTCCTTTGAGAAGAGGGTGATAAATCAGGGACATTTAAAATAAATTCCCCTTTCTTACAGTGATCACTGCAGGGCACGTTTGTTGAATCCCTGCTAAAAGCTGTTAGAATTATATTGTAAAATGCTGATAAAATCTTGTTAAATGAGTAGGATCCCTTCATACAAAGAGAGATGAAAGAGTCACATCAGTCAGATCTAAATGCTGATTGTAGCCTGAAGGAAAACATTCCTCTCCTAATCGCTGGGGTCAAAGTTTTCCTTAATGTGTCTGAAATTAGAGTAGATAGTAGTTATTCAGCTGGACATGTTTTAAAAATGAAAGAAAATAACTGGGTGCAACTATATTATTGTACTGCTGCTGGGCATAATGTCCCGTGAACACTTTTAACTACTATCTGGGTCTGCATTGCACTACATCTAATACTGAATGAGCTGAAGTGGTTATAAACAGGGTGCAGAAATCCAATCTGGAGTTAATACTACAAGGATGGGGCATGCTGTTATTTGTTAGTGAGAGTTACTGATAGCCAACTGTTGTTGATGCTGATGTTTTTTTCACTCTGAGTTACTTTGTCCCGTCTCTGAAAATATAGACAAATCAGTGCGACACATGAAAAAGAAAAAGAAATTGAAACAGAGGTTGTAAATGATGACTCAAGATGCCATTACATGCTGTAAATGTCCATCATTTCCTTGTTTTCTTTCTTGCATTTCTTTTCTTTGATTATGGATATGATTAATAAGATGTAAGAATACTGTAGTATCATAAGTGAATCATTCTTCCTTGCTAGGCATAGAAATTACTTGTGATTGATAATGGCAATGTATAACTTGTAAAAAAGTAAAATCATTAAAAAACATGAAAAATTCTGAAAATAAGTTTAAAAAAAGTATGTTACCAGTCAGAGGCCAAGGTAAAGGACTCTTGTTTCTTTGTGTTTTTATTTTTTTAATAGCAATTTATCACTGTGTGATATTTTGTACATCATATTAAGCTGTATTCAAACTATTTCCTCTAACTACAAGGGATAAGAGACCTGCTTTTTATTAATTTTGTTTTATTATATATTTTTGAACTGCAGTTTAGCTTGTATCAAATGACTTTCTCTTTTTGTTTACGGGTCCCCTGTTGTATGTCATTAAGGAAGAAAAAATGAAGATTTTGTACAGTGAATTACATGTTGTCTTGTGTCTTCTTTCTTTTCTTACAATATAAAAACTTTTTAAAAAATGGGCGTAAATAATAAAGAATGATCCCTTTACTTTCTAAAATAATAAGCACGTAAAGGGTCAGGTACTGAACTCTGAGCCACTGTAGTAAACCAGCTTCCACTGTAAGGCAGAAATGACTCAAAGTAAAAGGACAATTATTTATCCGATCAGGTTCATACTGTCGATCTGAACTTATAAAGGTTTCTTTTTCTTATTTGTCAGACAGATGGAACAGGACAATTATTCATCAGAGGAGCAACCACGACATCAGCAAGCACAAGTCCATTTTAATAACATTTAGGTCACAAATACATGTGTTTTGGAATTCATAAAATACTTTTTGGTGCAGCCTTTTTTACCTACTTTAAGAGTAAATCAACTGGTGTCCAACTATCAAACACTGCCCTCTAGAGGTGAACAACAGAATGGTTACAAATATTACTTGCAGCTCCAAAGTAAATACATCTGGATGCCATTTTGACCTTACTTTTCAGTAGCACACTAATGTCTGTGCTACTAATCTTTGTGTCCAATGAATTTGAAATTGTGAGATTGTTCAATGAGGTGTGGATATGCACATGGAAAGAAGGTAAGTTATGAGATGATTAAGTGTGACAAATCATTTAGGGTGTTTAATATGACTAAAGAAATTATCTTCTTCTTCATCAGAGGAAGGTTGTATGTGTTCTTGGTAAGGATAAACTAGTGAGGAGCTGGGTGTTAACACCTTATATGTTGAACAGTGTTGTAGGAAAGTACCAGCTTTCTAAGTTCCCCATTTCACTTAAAGCTGTGGTCATATTTGCATTTAAACTACTTAGAAATAGTCATGAGTCTGTTTTGCAGAACTGTGTCAATGCAAACATACATAGAAAAGGTGCTACAGAGGAAAAACAAGACAGGAAGACTGTTCAACGGTGTAAAAAAAAAAAAGGGAGGGGGTATTAAAGGCTGATGTAGTAAGACAGAAGATGCAGAAGAGATGGGAGGGTTTTGAGGAGTGTAGCTGCCCCCTCAGGCAATGTAAGAGGATACATGCTGGCCACAGTGTAGGGAGGGGAAGCAAGAAGGACAGATAACCCCAAAGTAAGCAGGAGAGAGAGAGCAAAAAGGAAAAGGGGGAGGGAGAAGCCTGGGAGAGGGGAGTCTGAGGGCGGTCTTTGACACCACCCAACTTTCTGATAGTCTATTGGCTGAGAGCTGTGTCAATCATTTCACTTCCTCCTTGACTGGCAAGATCACAGATGAGAGGGCAGGAGGGAGGGGAGAGGGAGGTACCCACAGGCAGCCTTCTCTCTCTGCTTTTTTTTTTTTTCTTTTTCAAAAAAGCTTGAACTAGGGCTGAAACTGAAACAGGCTAAGACTCGTAAAAGGAGTGCAGGCTTTTGCTCTCTCTCCTTCATTCTCACAGTTTCCTGTTTAAGGAGGCCATTTTGTAACTCAGCCTGGAGAAGAGCACAACAAAGTTTAGCATTGTTTGTGTTTTTCCTCTCCCACGGTAGGGAGTTTCATAATCAACCCTGGACTTTCTCCTCTGCAGAGCAACTTCTTGAGACAGACTGGTGAAGGAGGGAAGAAGGTGGAGGAGGGAAAGCAGCAGGAGGGTACTTCTTTCCCCCCTCAGTGTATCTTTGTTTTGTGAGTCTCACTCATATTGCTTATGCTTGTCATCCCTGAGCAGTAAAAGACGTCCGGCGACAGGAGAGCACGACAGAAGAACAGAAAAGAGGAAAAAAACTCCACTTCCTGGATAAGGATTTGTTGGTTGTGGAGTAAGGGGTGGACACAGGACACAGGAGGACTGGGACCCTGCTCAGTGTGTGTCTGTGTACCTCAGGCTGTTCACACTCAGACAGTCTGAATGAGTTTGGGTTTTCTCAGAGCTCTGGGCTGCACCTGGGCGTGTGTTTGTGTGTATGCTGAGAACTTCAGGCACCCAGCACATAGGACTCTGAATGGCGAATGCTAGCCCTTGTATGACCTCAGGGGCTGTGGCCCAGGTCTTCTTCCCACCTGGGGGCTCTTCTCCCCCAACCTCAGCAGTAATGCAGCCAGGATCTTCCATGTCTATGCCTCCAATGCCCACTCAAGGTGGCTTTCCTGTCATGGACATGGTACCTGGGCAGAGTCCTGGTGGGGCTTTGATGCCCTCAGGACCACCCACTCCAGCGGGGGTGTCCTTCATCATCCAGATTGGCCTGACCAGAGAATCTGTCTTGATGCCTCAGACCGCTGACCTCGCCTATGTGAAACAAATTGCTTGCTCCATTGTTGACACCAAGGTAGGAAGTGTGTCTGTGTGTACATGTGTGTATCTGTGGGCTGTCAGGTAACATAGTGCATATGCTTCACTCAGGTGTCACATGTTTATGTACAATGCTCATATGTCACCTACAGCTACTGACTCACTTATATTATATCAGTTTTTTTGTGTCTGACAGTCAAACATTTTTATTTGTACTTTATGTTCATAGATCACTTGACTATTACACTTTCAATAGGCAGCTACAACAGACTCTGAGGAAATGCACCAAAGGTCTCAATTTTACTCTACTTTAATTACAGCAATTAACATTGTTCTCTTACACAGTTGGGACAGAACACTGTGTTCAATTAGCCGTTGTTACGCCACATCCAATCCAACAACTGGTATGAGAACATTGGATGAGCTTGGTGTTACAGACATGAGCACAATCACTTTCATCTGATGGTTCATTCAAAAGGCATCAGTCACATTTCATCTTATCTGCTACAAAAACTGTCTGTGTTCAGTCAAGTAACAGAAATCAATATTATACAGCGTGTCAATACTTCCAAATGTGAGGTCAGTCACTGAACATCCATTACAGACTCAGACTGTGGCTCTAATATGATTAGTATTTAATAATAAAGAGTTACATGGCCAATAATCCTGCTTACTTGACTTTGTGATCTTCAAAAGTCCCTTCGGCTTCTGCTTCTGCTTCTACTCAGGCAAATGTGTCTTTGTTGAACGCTTCATTGAGTTCCCTCTTAATTAAGCACCTCTAAATTATAGTCTTGTCTCTTGCCATAAATGAATAAAAGTCATTAATTAAGTTGCAGTTAACTGGCTATAACATTAAAATAACTGTATTTCACTCCCACAGCAAAGTGTATTTCTCCAGAAATAAACAAAACCAGCATACAAAGCAAGAGCAGGCTGTCATTTTTTTAGCACAAACTGATGCTTAATGGATTTGCCATTGTAGTTCAAGGGATGTTCAGTTTACAGTAATAACCCCCTATTGTTTTTTTTTTTTTTGTTTAATAAAATGTAAAACAGTAGTGTCAAAGCAACACATGCAAAAACGGGCTGTGGGGAAGAAGTAGTGACATCCTCTTTGCAACAGGAAGCACAGGGTGTTATGGGAAATACTGTATGTTTTTCATTTGAGAACCACCAGTACTAATTTATAGTACAGCTGTATACAGCCAGAGACTTTTCACAATGTCCATTCCAAACCATGGGACACAACATTATCAAGCTATCCAAGTCCCTCAGGCTGGCAGGTGATTAGATAAACAGATTTCCACAGTCTCAGAGCACTTCAATAAAATTTCCCTTACTTACCGATCTTCCAGGAAATAGTATCTTCGGCTTACCTTCCCATTGTACTAATCTGGTTTTCTCTGTAATGGTGTTTGTTCTTTCCATCATATGAGTGGTTCTCTATGTACTTAATTTAATATGCAGCAAGTGCTAAACCAATGAATCACTTTTCATTAACCATACTGTGGTTGGTGCTGGGAGCTGCGTAATTGTAAATTGGCATGGCTTCTGCTGCATTTCTGTATAATTGGAATGTTTTTGGTTGTAGCACATTGTGGAGTTCTTGCTTACCTTACCTTTATCAGGATGCAATCAGCAGCTGTCAATTTCACATGAACCTCCGTCTTCTTCTCTTCCTCTTTTTGTGTTTTCGTTAACTGATCTCCTGGGAAATGAAGAAAGTAGCTGTTGGGGATTTTGATCATCTTCTTCATCCTCATATGAAATGCAGTCAATCAGTTGCATTTCTGATTTTTAAACAGGTGTAATGCAATCCTTTTCTTTTCTCTTTTTAAGTTAGAAGTGACTGCTGATGGGGAAAGCAAGTAGAAAAGGTCCACATGTATAGCTTGAATTACTACTTACCTTTTTGAGGAGTTTGAAGGAGCTCCTTTATGGTAAAAACCTTAACCCTCAAAGACAGAAACCATCTGTGTTTAAAATGTTCAGTAGCTTTTTAACCACTAATTCCAGCCATATGCTTTAAAAAGTCCGGCGAAGTGCAGTTTGTCAGCTTTTTGGTGATTTTTTTTTTTTTTTCGACGCAGGTGAAGAAAAAAATGGATGTTTAGACACTCTGTAGGAAATGTGTTTTTGCCCTAAAACGTCTTCTATATGACCTATAGATCATCTATCATCATCATCTATATAACAAACTGCCTATAGATAATACATTAAAAAAACATAAAATTTTCACTGGATTTTTTTTCTCATAAACTCATTTATTCTAAAACAAAGTAAATATAGATTTGTGACTTAACATGCATTAGACTGATACTAAAGAAAAACTAAATAACCTAGTAAAGATCAAGTACTGCAGAGATTATTCTAGGTATCTGAGGGTTAAATATGTCTGGTAAAAAGCCTTCCCACGGCTTCATTGCTGTATAAAAGTGGGTAGATTCACAATTTGTTGCCCCATTCTCGTCACATCAGACCAAAACACTTCTATATTCTCCTAAAACAACAGAGGCACACCTATTGGAAGCCTTTTTGTAGGTCGAAGTGATTTACCAAGACAACAAGATATGCTTTGTCCAACATCTGATTTAGTTTTGTTTCAGTGCTTTTGATTCGTGGATTGGTTTTGGACCTTTGCAAGACGGGAGTAAACTTTATTACCCTTCTGAAAAAACAAAGCTTCTTATTTTTAGGTGACTAATGAGAACTGTAACATGCTTAAGCCAATCAGCTGACCATGATGTTTGGATGGTTGTCGGTGCTTTGGCCGGATATTAGGAGCACATGACGGCATTAGTCAACTGGAGAAGTTGTAAATATATATTAAAGCATGGGAAGACATCTTTAGTAGCAGTAAAAACTCTGTATTCTTATATTTTTCCTGCATGTGTCATGTGTATACAGAGAGGAGAATGTACAAGAATGGTGGAGTTGAGTAATTATTGACCAGTATTTGTGACCAGTTTGCGGTTCACACTAAGGATAACTAATAAACAATCTAGGCTGTGTTATGAAGACCAATCAAGGTTACAATCCCACAAAACCTCTGTAACTTGGTAACACCCATCTAGCCTTATTTTTTCTGTATTTTTAGACAAAGACAGGAATGTCAACTCCACAGCTGAATTATAAATATACATTGGTTGCTGCATCATCTAATTAAAAAGTCCCTTGTCATCAAAAACAAATCTAAATTCTGTGTTTCCCAGTGTTTCAAAGATCCCAGACTATTTTGAGAAGATTTTGAGTACGGTGTGATGTCTACATAGTTCCAAGAGCCAAATAATCTTGGAGACTTGGTTTGATTTTCCTCAATGTAAGCATTTTGTAGCCTTGCTGAAGTGCTAGGAACTTGCTGATGCAAAGTATATACAGTATGTAATGCAGTCAGATGCTGTTTGAGTAAGGTAAACAATTATTTAAGATAGCTTGATTTAACTGATGGGCACATTTAAGCGTTATTTGCATATTCCTCTATTCTGTGCAGCCTGCACCACAAGATATGTGTTTACATTTTCTTTTCAATCACTAACTGCAGTAATAGGATAACTGCTCCATTGAGTGAGTCTCTCTGTGTACATGCTATGCTGTATGCTTTGTTTGCTTGTCTTGGTTTCACATGGGTTTGCTTCAGGTGATGTGGTTTCCTGCAGTCCCAAAAAGAATGAGCATTTTCTCCCAGTGTGCCTTTCTCTGACCTCAAAACTAGGACTTGCAGATGAAGTATGACCTTATACTGTATAAAAACTAATGCAGTCCTTTGCCATATGAATTACAGAGGTGTAATTATGTTGCACTAGTAATTGTAATCGTGTATGACGTGTCTAGATTCATTCTAACTCCTTGTTCAACCTTGAGATTTTCTATTTACCTTTTCAGAAATGAAGCAACAGAACATATCAGGAAAAACTAGCTCCAATTCACACAACCGCACATACTCAGAGCCTTATCTCGAGCTGTTTTAGACTAGTCACACACACATTCACCAGTCCCAAATTCCCCTAAATACAAAACTCCTGCCCTGCCTGGAGCTGCAGCTTTAGGTGGAGGGTTTGGACAATAGACAGCTTGTCTTGGTCCTGCCAGTGGAGCGCGACACATGAGTTAGTCTGTGAGCACGCATGAATGCCTACATTGGTGTTTTTAGAGGGGTAGTGAGGACCGTTTGGTACCCCACACCCCCACCCTCAGTCATCTCTCCCATCCCAGAAAGGGTGAGTCACCAGTTCTGTTTATTCACAGACTCCCTCCTTGTGTTCCATTGACACGTTTTTCCATTCACTTCTCCATGGAGGAGCGCAATCTTCCTCTGGCTTCACTTTGAGCCTGAAGTAATGTTGACCCTCCTGTTTTTACTCCCCGTTTCATCCCAAACACTCAGCCTCTGAGGGCAGCACTATATCCACCAGTTAGATATCTATCCTCTTAACTCACACACTCTGTCTACAGTTTTGTCTTGTACCTGGCAGTTTTCCATGTAGCCGATCAACCTCTATCTTCCCAGACTCCCTCCTCTGGATGGACGACAACCACCACAGGTCTATGTCCACCTGACCCTGATGCTTCTCTGATGTATTCACTAGTTTGTTGGACAGGCCTCATTGCATCACTTTTCTCCACCTACTTCTTACATTTTCATTTTCTCCCTTTGTTTCCCTTTGTTTCTCCTCCCCTAATTTTTTACCTCTCCTCTCCTCTCCTCTCCTCTCCTCTCCTCTCCTCTCCTCTCCTCTCCTCTCCTGGGATGAATAGATACTGACGCCTGTTTCCTCTCACTGTCCGTGGTAGAATTACCACCTACTCTTCCTTCTCCTGTGCCTTTCCCTCTCAATCTCCTCTTTATTTTGTACTTCCTCTCCTTATCCACTCATCTCCTGTTCCTTCTTGCCTTATCACCCACTTCCTCTCACGCTATACCTCCTCTTCCTCCTCGCATTCCACCTTTGCTTCATCTACTGTTGTTACTCTGCTTTCCTCATCAGCTCTACTGTCTCTTTACATTGTCTGAACTCTTCAACACTGCTCATTGTAAACACCAGTACAACATGGCCTTGGAGAACTTAAGACTTGAAAAGGATCTGTTAAAAACACTCTTTCTTCAGAATGATTCATGTTTTCCAGCAAGTGTTACACATCGTTGACAGTTTAAATCAAGCTGTTTAACATAAAAAAATAAGAACTACAGTACAGAGTTGTTACAATGTTCTATAGTCAGGTCTGCCTTTTTATTTTTCCTTGGCCTAAGTTGCCAAAAGGTGTGTCTGCATAACGATTTCCCTCTCTTTTTTAACGCCAGCAACTCGTCATATTTCGTCATTAATGTGTGCTGATTTACGTTGACGTCACTGGGTGTGTTAGAGTATTTGCGCACTAGTCTGTCAGCTTGTGAGAACCTGTCGAGTTCTGTCAGAAATAGCTGTGGTTATATTTCTGGATTGTTACATATGTCTTCTGACTGATTTGTGATGAGTTGCGACACTTTCAACAGCTGCTGACCTGTGAGGAGTGAATGTAGGAGATGCGTCATATGTGTGTGATGATCTCAGGAAGGGATGCATTAACCTTTATGAAATTTATGGACTTAGAGAGTGCATTTTGGGGCATGTGTTTAAAAATCAGAACAGTTTTTCTCATTACAAAAGATATGTTTTCCCCATGTAAAGTATTTTTTTAAACATTCATTCATGTAAGTTACAATCAGATCAATTGCATTACCTCACAAAACAATAAATAATAAAAAAAAAAAACACAATGAAAAGAGTAAAAACAAATGTAAAGAAAATAAAAAGAGAATTCACCAGTAAAAATAAAGCCAATAAAAGGGAAATAGAAGTAAGATGAGCTTGAATTGAAGTAATATAGGATGACAATAAAACAATGTTTAAAAAAAAAAAAGGGGTTTTAAGTGATTTTAAAAGAACTCACTGACCCTGCACCTTATCTCCTTGGGTGTTTCGCTCCAGAGTCGAGGTGCTCTGGAACTTAAGATTTGAGTTTCAAGTTTGGAACGAACAGAAGGGCCCCACCTGAGGCTCTATGGTCCTGAGCTGGGTTATAGGGGGTTCTGGATACTGGAGCAACGTGATGAATAAAATCGTAAAAATCAATTAAAAAAACATGGAGTCAATGCAAGGAAACCAGTATAGATGTGATGTTATGTCACCTGTTAAAACCAGCATAGAACACACAGATACACGTACAAACACACAGCTGTGACTGAGCCTCTGCCCTAGCCATTGTTTCCATCTCCGTTTTGGAAGGGGCTGTTTCTTTATCTCCCTCCCTGGAGAAGCCGTTTGGCCCTGGGAATGGGTCATACACTCAACCTCCTGTTTACCTCACTTTCTTACACGTGTAACCCACACAAACACTGCAAAGTAGCGTAACAGTTGGCCCTGATTTCCCTGTTGAAGGCCCAGTTGAACAGACAAGGTCATATTGTTTGTATGAATGCATGTGTTCTGTGTTCAGCACTGACTTAATTTAGTTTGACCTGCAACCCACATCTACACTTCCATCCAGTGCACTGATCTGATGTCACGGGAGTTTGTCTTCATGCTTGCTTTCTCGCTTATTGAAACACCGCTCATATGTGTCAGAGCCACTGGGCAAATACATTCAGTTTATCAGCCAAACCTGTTAGTTAATGAATAAATGCCAGTTAATTAGCAAGACACTAAAGCAGGCGGACAAGTAAGCAAAGAATAAACCCCACCCTTATCGGGCTACATGACATTTGATGACTGAAGATAGCACAGCTCTGAACAAATGCAGTAGCTTTAGCCAAATGATCTCAGTGTAGCTATGATTATTGTATTTAAAACCATACTGCTGGAAAGGAAATGATGTCTGCTTGCAAAGGGGTAGACCCACACTGATATGCATGGGTTCTGCTCATACCAAACCTGTTACTGTTTGGGTGTATGTGTGTCTCTCTCAATTTGAATGCTAACGGAACAGCTTTGCATGACTAACTGTGCCTGGTGTCTCCTGGCTGTTACCGTTGAGCAGCAGGGGAAACATTAGTTCACACAAGGACATTTGATTATTCAAAGCACACACTGCTGGGTGAAGCCCACTGAAGGGGATGTGTATCAGTAAGAAAAAGGGAAAAAAAAACCCAATATGGATACAGATTCCGACTGTGTGCATCCACTGAAACTGTGATCCCAAAAATTATATAATTTTTTTTGCATAATTTGTGACAAAACGTGGCTCTGTAGTTTTACTGTTTCTTGATGCTAGTAGAAATAATGTTATTAGCACCATCGTACATTCTATGAAACAATTTGACAACAAAAGAGATCAAATGGCTTAAGAAAAAGTCAGAACAAAACAAACAAACAAGCTCCTACCCAGACTGGACTTTCTTCTCTAGTCATTTTTTTCTTTGGCTTATCAGGCCTTTCAGACCCCTACATTCTTATTCTTGTTCCAAAGGATAAATTATAATACTAATCCAGTGATTAGCACCAGTAAAACAGTTTGTGCCTTAATCCAATTGGGAGTTGTAGAGCTGAGCAGCATGTAACAATGTGGGGGATCAAACCAGCTGGTTAGAAGGAGAGAATTTCTACTCTTGTGAACAACATAGTACAACACAGGGCTTGTTTAGAAAGTGTCGAATACTGGGTAAAAATAAGAGAGAAATAGAGAAAAAAGAGAGAAATAGTTAAGGAGGTCTGTTCTTTTAAAAGTTGCCATCACAGTGGCTGGAAACATACAGGATTAGGAAACTGGTAAATATCTTTTTCAAAGCACTTGAAGGAGCGTACAACGTTCGTCACCAGTATTTCATCAAATCTGTAAATCTGTGATGGCCTAAGAATCAAGAATCTGTTAGTCTTTCCGTGATTACGTACCTGAATTACTTCCCTCATGGTGAACAGCTTCGAAGTGTACTCCATCACAAGCCATCAGTTTGTGTACATACCAAACCAAAACCAAACCATCACTCGAGCCTTTTCTAAATTCCACGCAGTCGCAGCAGCAAGAAGCAATGAAGCCGTTTCCGTGTTTGTTGCTGCTGCGGACATACTGCAGCTGCGTGGAATTCCCATTCCCACAATGCACTTTGCCACAAAATTTCCGAAAAGGCCAGAGTGACATATCTGTTTGGTATGGAAACAAGCGTACTGCTTGTGATGGAGTCAACTTCGAAGTTTTTCACCTCGAGGGGAGTGATTCAGGTGCGTCATCACAGACTAATGGATTCGGGGTACTTCATATGCTGCTTTAAGTGGAACTTAAATGGCTTATACTGTACGTGGTGTTGAACAAGGTTATTATCATTAACGAAAACTAACGAAATAATGAAAACTAGAATTGTAAAAACATTTTCGTTAATTGAAATAAATAAAAACTATAATAAAAAGAAAAAAACAATAACTAACTGAAACTGTATTGTGTGCTTACAAAATTAACTAAAATGGATAAAAATTATGGATAAAATTCCCTTAGTTTTTGTCTTTGTCAGTTTCGGATTGGTACGGAATTGATTTATTTCACTCAAGCAGTTTTAGCTGATGGCACCATATGATATTTAACGGTCCGTCACTTGTGGTCACTTGTGGTTTAGAGTCGTCTTCTCATCCCCACTCTACCTGGAAACTTGCAGACTAAAGGTGGGAGAAAGCAGCAGAGTCCTGTATGGGATTTATTTGAATACAGAACCAAAGAAGGTAAAAGATATAAAAAAAAACTAATACTAAAACTAAGCATTTAGAAAATAACAAAAACTGATAAAAACTAGCAAACCTGTTCTAAAAATGAATTAAAACTAACCGAATTAGAGAAAAAAAAGTAAAAACTAAATAAAACCAAACTATAATGAAAAATTCAAAACTATTAGAACCTTGGTGTTGAAGCTATCAGCAGCAAGGGGAAGTTGTGTACCACAACAAACCCATGTCTACTGATACCAAGTCAAACTAATGACACTCCTGTCGATAGTTGACTTGATAGTTCTGTTAGCTGTTTTTCAGCCACAATAAAACCACAAATCACCTCAGTTTCCAGTTTGTGTTGTCAATAACAGCAGTAAAGATTTGTCCAAACAAGGTCAGAACTGTCAGTCAACCATTGGTGAACTCAGCAAATGTAATAACATAAGATAGTACATTTCTACTGCCATAAGCCTCATAATCAGACTCACCACTGGAAACATGTTGGGATTTCAGCGTTAAACTTCATTATTTTAGCAGTGCATATTTTTTTGGTGCTTAAATATATAATAATACATACCTGCAATGCTACATTTTTTTTTTTAGCGTAATTTTTTAAAAATTGTTTTTTCACCTTCTCACCAGTTCTGATTTTCAACCCCTTGGTTTTCAATACCTTTGAATACCAGCAGTCACTCACTACTCCCTCTACTGGTCAAACACTTTTTCAATATCATGTTGGCCTGAGGCTGTGAGTAAATTTAGTTGCATCAACAACTGTGACAATATGCCAGAACTCTTTTTTTCTAAACACTCTAATGACACCTATGGTCATTTTTAATCTTTTAAAGTAGAAATACTACATATAGCTCCTTGAATTATAAAAAACCCCCAAACAAACAAACAAAAAAAAATGACAACAGAGAGTAGTTCCTCCAGAAAGATGTTAAGGTACACACAACAAAATAATAAATGTTGCCTGATCTGACAGATAAACAGAGGAAGAGCTACATTGCTAAAGGCCCATGAAACTGTGCTGCTTATAGGTTGGTTGTGTAAAATGTGTGTGAGAGTATTCTTATGTACCCTGCAGACAATAGGGTCAGTGTGAGGGTTGACAGAGGTTGGCCAGAGGCACTAAGGGAGGGTGTGAGTGTGTACTGTATGTCTGCATGCAGCAGACACAGGGGAAATGGGCAAAACCACAGTCTTACCTCAGAAGGTAAACACATGACACCAATACTGGAGGCTGATTATTTTCCAGTCGGTTTTCACTGACGAGTGTCCATCAATTAGACCTTGGGTATGACCATGGCACCAGAACATTACTGTCTATGTAATAAATGACTAGAAAAGAGCACAGACCTCCAGCAGGGCCCTGCAGTCTGCTAATTCAGATATATTAAGAAATAAAGCTTCTACCCCATTTCTCTGCTCCAAAATTTTCACCAGCAATCCACAAAGTTTCATGAAAATGCAATCTGTAGTTACTGTGTAAGGCTGCTAAAAGAAAACTTACTGTCTGGTAGTGGGAGTAACATATAAAGTGTAAAATTTATGTTATGGACAATTCAGAAAAGAGGTAACCCATGTGTGTATATGCAATATTTACAAAGCAAAATGCAGAAAAGCAACAGTAGATTTTGTGCGTACTTCTTTAAAGAAAAAAATGCTACCCATTTCAATAGGTCATGGAGTTTAGTTAGAGTCAAGGGACTTATCAGACTTATCTTTCTAAATGTAACCACAAATTTGTCCCATGACTGCAGTCCAATAGGCATCGTTTCTCCCTTTTTTCAGTTAATCTCTGAAGCCATGCTGCAGGAGAGGAGAGAATGAAAGAGCGGCATGTGGAAAGGAGGGGGGGGCAGGAATAAAGCAAAGAAAGGGTGACTCAGAGTGCAGTAATGTGCCTATTGTGACACTTGGCATTCAGCTTTATGTGTTTGTGTGTCCATGGCAGTGCTGGCACAGGCAGTATGTGCAAATACTCCTCTATGACCAGACTAAGTGTGTGTGTGTGTGTGTGTGTTTTTTCATTAGATAACTATGGAGAATGCATTAGATCTATGGCCAAAGCACATTAAGAACCTTGATGGCAGGGAATGGAAAAACTGAGGGATATTCACTGGTGTGTTCATCTATAAGCCCAATATTATATCTGAAATAAAGTTAACTTCTCGAATGTGAGAGGTTTTTTTTACTCATGACAAACCTCTAAAGGTTTTTAGCTTAATTAAAGGGGTCATATGTTTTGCTAAACCCACCTTTATTAGTCTTTGGTACATTTATTTGTGTATTTGGACCCTAACAATTCATAAAGTTTAAATTTGAACCCTCAAGGTGCTGCAAAGCTATCTTTATATTCATTCCGGCAAAAATTGAGTGGATTTCTCCAACCCGTTTCAATTCCTTCTTAATTTGTTAGGTCTATAACTAGTTATGTCACGACATTTGCACATATAAGGTCAAGACTGCCGACGAACATTTCTCAGAGTACACCATATTTGTTTGTCAGCAGCAAAAAAAAAAAAAAAAAGCAAAATCTCACTCCTTTAAATAATTTCTCAAATTCTGAAGTGGGTATCTCTTCAATTGTTATATTACATTAGTTTAGATGAATTATGCAGACACTTTAATGGTACTTGTATGTGGTTTATAGGTGATATTGTTTTATTAGATGTGAAGGGAGATTTTTTTTTTCTTTTCAGTACACTTTTATTAATGTCTACTTTAGGGTTACTTTAAAGAGAGATGTACAAATACCAGATGTAGGCCTATTATATTACACTAATAAAAAAGAGTGTGTGAGAATACATAAACAAATTTTCTACAAGAATGTTCACACACAGGGGTCGCTTTCACTTCTTGTTTTATATTCTACATCATGTGTAAAATGTGTCACTGTACTACGGTAATGTAGACACAACGCTTTGTACCGTGTTATGGAAAATCACTGAATATTTGTGCATCATGCTTCATGCACAAGCAGTGTATAAAAATACTCATGTTATAATTAGGCAGTCTTATCTGTGTAAGGTAAAACATGGGAAAGGTTTGTTTGTTTTTGTTTTTTTTTTTTTTAATTAAAGCAGTGACCAGCAAATGTGCCCACATCTCTGCTAGAACTTGTTTAGGTGGTGTGCTTCTACAATTTTTCACATGTTTTTGCAAGAGCAGTTTAGAATCAAGTTCGGGTGTTAATGAACAGAATGATCTGTCTTATACTTATGGTCATGCTTGTATTTTTAAACAGTAGAAACTATTTCCCTGCCTGTAATTGTGTTTTTTTCCCCTTCAACTATGTAGTACACGTTCCTGTTTTAACAGTGCTTATACTATCCTGTATTTATTGCATATCAGTGTGAAAAATGAACAATATAATTTTAAGACAAATGGATATGTTGACAACGTGACAAAGACCAAGGCAATAAAACACTATAATTTTAGCGAAGTACTCATTTTAATGCTCCTTTTCCATTCGTCTTTATTATTTTTCCTACTCTTGATCCAGACTTGCCTTCTCACATGAAGGCCTCCTCTCTTTCTCTCTCTCTTGTCATGAATCAGTGAGTTGTTCGTTGCACACTGAGTGGATTGAATGCAAGGTTCCTATCAGTTTACCTGCCCAGAATCAAGCCAAGGAGAGACAGAAGGGAGGAGGAAGGGGGTGAATGGAGACAGGAGCTGCTACCAACAAAGGCCGCTTCAGAACTGCAGTGCGTGTCTCCTTTATCCCCAGACCCCTCTCTCCTGCCTGGATGTGACTCTCATGTTACCCTCCCTGTCCTTCTTGATGCTTGGAGCAGAATGCGATGCTTTGTCCCTGTGCTGCTGCTTGAGACTAACCCGCTTCCACTTACACACGCACAGAGTACACAGCCATAAGGTATACACACGAGTATAAAACACACATGCGTGAAGCACACTTTTATCAAACATTTTCACGTGCGATCTCTCCTTTTCTACTTTTAATCCGTCTTGTTTTTTCCATCTGTGCTTTACTATTTTCCCATGTCTTTGATGATTATTTGATTAAGACACTTTACGCTTAGTTGAGACTGTATCTTCTCACCGTCTTACTCGGACCTCTGTGTGGGATATTTAAACAGAATGTACAATATATTAGAAATGCATCTTTCTTTTTCCATTATCTTATGATTTGTTTATGTGAGAACTCATGACCACTTTGGTCCTGACAGCCAACCTCAAAGCTCCTTTATTCCCTGCAGAAAACTTTGCAGAAAATTATGTTATGTTAGCAATCCAGTCCGTCTGTTTTTCTTTAGTCCTCATGTGTGTGCATATTTACATTTTCATTGTTATGTTTTGTGCGCATGTGTGTGTACAACCTGGATTTACACTCCCCTCACAAGTCACTCAGGTTTACACAGTTATCTCTGGTATGTAGAACCACGTCAGGAATGTAAACCTGATTATTTCTCTTCAAGACGAGATACACACAGAGGCACACATGCATGTGCAACATGAGTCAAGACAAACGCAAAAGCACAATAGTATGACGCTTCATTAAGAACGTCATTAAATTTTACTTTGAGCGTTTGTAAAAGTCAGGATTGCAAAATGGCTTGTGTTCGAAACTTGCCATTCTACGGAAATTTTAATTATTTTTTCACACAGCATTCGCAGTTAAGTCACTGCATATCAGTAAAATTAAATCAAAGATGAATTAAAAGATATTGAATTATTTCTCCATCCAAGGTCACAAACACTTATGCTGTGACATAGAAGGGTCTTACAAGCCTGCATGCCAAACAATTAAAGAAGCTACTGGAGGAGTGTGGACATCCCATGTTTTAATTCACCAGGGTTCTAGCTACTACTTTTATTGACAAACTCCTGACAATAACGCGAGCCTTTGATGGGCTTTCACATTCAAACTGCATAGATAAATATAAAATAATGTAGCCTTTAGGATCACTTTATAAATTCAACTGGGATCATGATCATAACTTGATCATCAGTCAGTCCAGTGTTATACTACATCCTGCTGTTCAGGTTCTCATTAACCTTTGAAGCTCGAACAACATGCACATTTACTCAAACAGTTACTTTCTCTCTTTTGTGGTGTCTGTTTGAGGAGATGCATACAAACACTACTTACAAAAACAGGAAGGCTCAGAATTTAGCGACAACAGCCACCTCCCATTACAGGTGTGTTCACACTTCTGCATGTTACAGCATGTGCAAATGCCAGCTAACAACAAAGATATAATCAAAACTACCAACAGGTGACTAGTTTCTGGTGCTAGGAGGGCACAGGATACTATGCTGTGTCACCCAGCTAATGTAGCACTTGATTTGTCTTGCTTTGTGTGCGTACTTTCTTTGTCGATTCATCTTTTTCGAGCTTGCCAAGCCCAGCAGTTAGCTGACGTCAGGGGTATTACTTAATTCCTCGTCCTTCTGGCACAGAGCTGTCATTCACTCCTGTGATTTAAAGCATGACGTGTCTCTAAAAACAACAGCTCAGGTTCTGTCGTTGTTTCCTTCAAATAGCATCGTCTCAAGTAAACACTTTACAGGTGCCTGAGGGCACAAGGAGGGCAGGGATGGCCTTTTTTTTTCTCACTGATTCTATCTTTTCATCAGTGTGTGACCTCATTGCGGTTAAAAATAGAAAGTGGGACCAGCAACACATTTGTTCCATCAGTAATACTGTAAGCACAAAAGGAAAAATTCCAGTGTTGGCCAGCTTGTTGTCCGGAGCTAATGAGGGCAGATCATTGACGTCTTTACATGCTCGTTACCACAGCAACCCCTCATTAAACACCTCATCACCTTTCCGATAGGTGGGGTGGTTCTTTCTGACTCCTGTGCCTGACATGTTAACAAGGACAGGGGGTTGTTGTGGGCTTTGAATGTGTTTCTGATTTTTTTAAAAAAAAGTATTGTAAAGTACTGACAGAAATGAATAAATGCATGCAAAGAAAAGTGAAGGAGCATTACAACACATCCCCTTGGTCCTGAACAATATGTGCACATTAAAAGGTGAGCGTGTAAATGCACCAAAGTGTGTAGAAGGTTGTTTGATTTGTTACACAGTGCGACATGGATGTTTAAACAATGTCTGTTGTTTGAAGGGATGCAGTGTGTTTCCTCTTGACTATAAAATGGCTGGATCAGGTTCCTGTTGTGATAACCATCCTCTGTTGCAGAAACACATCAGTTTGGAGGACCATGTATGGTTATAAAGGTCACACTGTTTAGAGAACTGGATGTGGAAGACACCACACTTCTTGTATTTTTGCCAAACTGATTCTCATTTGTTGATCGTGTGTCATCACTGGACTTTCCTCCTGTTGATTCTGTAGAACTACAGTGTTTCTGTAATGTACTGCTCTGTATAAACACAAATCCAGCTCCTGTCATCCTTTAACATCTCACCCCTCCAGGCAATTTTCACCACACTATTAAAGCATCAACTGTAACAAAAGTACAAATACGTGCACGTACAACTCACACATGTCTTAGTTTTGAGAATTTAGCAGTTCAGTGTTACAGAATTTTGATCCAAAAATTCTGAGCACAAAATGTATACATGAAGTGGCTGACCAAGTTTAAATAATGAAATATAATATTTACTTTAATTATAACTACCACTACTACAACTACTACTATCCATATTGTACGGTACATCATGCTTTTAAAGAGCTATAAACCACACGAGCAGTATTGTAATTTCCTCAATATTACAATTATATTAGTTATAATAATATTAACAGTTGTGGAACCAAAGAAGAGTTAAATAAATAATAATAAAGCACAAACATAAATAGCACTATTTAATGCTAACCCTTCCTTATTTGTCATTTTGGAGTTTCCCTTTTTGCTAAAAAAAAAGAAAAAAAAGTCACCTTGCTCATGTTGAAGAAACCACAATTACTGAATGTTAATTCAACATTAAAGATGCTTTACCTCATACCTTACTGTTTGCATCCTTAAAGGGAAGTAAAACAAGTACAGCTTTATAATACATTAAGGTGGACAACAGTTAAGTTTTATGTTTTGCCTCACTATATACATAAACAAAAGCTTATGGGATTCCATCAGCCACATCAGCCAAAACAAAATGAAGGTTATGGGGTCAGAATGATTGATGGGTAAGCTCCCACATCTGCCGCACATCTGTAAACTGCAGAACTATCATTATGAGGCACTTACTTATTATTGCATGAAGGTGATGATGTGTAAATGTGTGTGTGTTATCGTATGTTTGTGTGGTTTGGTGGTCAAAGGTGTCTCATGCTGAGCTGCTGCAGGGGAAGTAATGGGGAGGATGAAAAGCACAAGCAAGCAGCTTTCTCAGCAGGACATAAAAGTCTTTGTGTTCTTCACACATGCAGCGTCTTTATATAAAGACGGTCTATATTTAGAGGCACTGCTCTACAGCCCTTCGACATGCCCTCGAGGTCGGAACACCAACTCAACTGGACATCAGTGCATGTGCTGTTAACCTGTTGATGATTTCTGTAGTCTGCGTGGTGCCGCTGTAATGTTTGAATTGTGTTGTTGTTGTTCAGTTAGTTTCTTTCTGTGCTGTCCTTGTGTATATACACTGTCATGTTATTTTATCTATTAACTTTAGCTTTAGTTTTATTTTACAAGGTAAATTAAGGTTACATCCTCTTCTTCAGCTAGCTGCATCAAATTGACTGGAGGAGGGAGAAGGAAATAGGTCACCTTTCTGTACTCTGAAGGTTCCAGTCTGTCTGCACTTGTTGAACCTTACACAAAAGACAATCACAACTGTGAATGTGCCTGTGACCTACATCACATAACGGGGGTTGAGGTGATCAATAAGGAAAAAAAAAATCACCATAGAGGAAAGGAAATGACTGGCATGTGGCATGAAATGTTTGTCAGTGTTAGAGCTAGAACACTAAGAAACTGATCTCAAATCAGTTTCTTTGTGTTCCAAATATTGATATGATGAGAGGGACATTTTTTGTGTGTAGTGGACACAAACTGTGGTGTCACCTGTTTTTATTTTTTATTTTACATGTGCACATCCTGTTGTCTGAAGTGTGTGATGAATCTGTTTAGCCTGTACTGATAGTAGTGACATCACACACAGGCCCACAGCAACAGAAAGTGACAGTCATCGTTCAGGACTGTAATAACAGCTGCATCAAAGTGCATCAAAAGAGTACACTTCTGCCTTCAAACAGCTCTTTAATCATGAACTTCTACACATGGGTCCACCAAAAATCATTTAATTACACCCCGAATCTGAACACAACCTCTATCCTGCTTGAAATGTAGGTTACTGAAGCCATTAGTGAGTGCAAGCCAGTGCTGCTGGACGGAGGGTGTTAACATTACATCAGTTTGCATGGGAGATAGTGGACCACATAAAACACAATATTATTGGCTGGTAGGGCTTAAAAACAGTGACTCTTATTTTCTTTGTTTCTCTACTCTCAGTCCTCTTCAGTGGGCTTACAGTAGCTTGTAAAAAAAATAGGTTAAACAGTATAAAGGGAAGTTAGATGAGGTTGGTTAACAAGGCAGTAAAAGAGGAAAACAGAGTGATGGGAAACAAAGGGAGGAGTTGCAGTAAAGAAGACCTAGTCCATAATTCATTTCACTCATAATGGCTTCATTGGCCCGAAGAGCAGCAGGAATAAAGCAAGCAAGGCAAGGCAACCTGATCCCTGGTAACCCAAAAAACCAGCCAGAGACACAGCCCTGTCTCCAGGCAAACTACACTGCACAGTAGTTCAAATGATAATACAGGCAACTCTTTGTCTGCAGAGTGTATGCACAGCCACACACACACACACACATGTATGTATATATATATATATATATATATATATATATATATATATATATATATATATATATATATGCACATACGCACATACACAGTTTCTTGCAAATGCAATAATAACTTACTTGCCTACTCTTAATCTGTACTGTCTAAGCCACATATACAGGGACAAGTAAACATTTAGAAATGGTTATGTAATTACAAGGCAAAGAAAGTCATTCTCTCCCAAGCTGAATGTGGCAGCTATGTGTGGACTGTGCTTTTACTCAGAGAAAGAAGAAAAGAAGACAGTCATTTTCTCCAAGGGGACTGTGGTTTTAGCATGTTGGGAAACTGTGATTTTTTTTTTTTTTTTGTCGGCCTGTAAAGACTTTAGGCCTGTATAGACGTGGCGACTGCAGTTGTAGCTGTTACATTGTGTTTGTTTTGGGCAGTAGACTTTGGATAATATGACAAAGCTTGTTTCTGAAGTTGCTCTGGAAAAGAGTAAGCAACAACAGTGTGGACTTAATAGCAGGGAAGTTGGAATCAGACGGTGCTCTGGGGTTTACAAATGACTTAGGCCGAGGCTTGTCTGAGATTTGGATAAAACTGGGAGTCTCCTCTGATCTGGGCTTTGTGGGTGTTTGTAATTACAAGTGGCAGCAGTTGGTCTTATTTGTGGCAACTCCAGCTACTGATGCATGCAGTTATTACATGATTCACAACTGTCAAAGCTTGTGGGTTTTTAAGTCTGGAGGCAGAAAACTTTGGAGACTTTTCTGGTAAAGATCTGTATTGTCTGATGGACCCAAAGCCAGAAACATTTATACTGACGTCAGGTGAATTAAATGGTTGGTTGCAAGAAAAAAGAAAGAAAATTCTGGCTTACCACAAAATGTAGTTGACCATAGTTATGGTTTTATATAACCTTCTGTGTGATTTTTGTTTCAGTCATAGAAATGTGGAGGTGGAGAGAATTTAATTTGTGTTGCGCACAGTGTTGAAAAATGGAAAATGTTCAATCAAGGCACTTCTTTTCAGTTACTCCTGATAATTAAAGGCCTCACTCTGCATAGTTTTGTACTTTATATAAGCTAGTAGAAATACTCCTTACAAAGCGTGAGTTATCTCTGGCCTGTGGTTTCCCAGTGCGATCATTCATGTTTGTGTTAGTGCAGATGATTAAACACTAACATATCAGATTAATCAGAATTAGAATCATGTTTATTGCCATGTAAGTAAACAGGGTTCACATTAGGCCTAACTATAAATACACGACTCCAGTAACTACAATTTAAATGGCTAATAAGGGTTTATATAACCCCTGAAAAACTCCACCATATGTCAAGTCATATTCCTGATACATGTACTAAATGCCCAGATAATAAAGGAACTCTTATTCAGTGTCAATGGGAATGTCCAAAGATACAAAGATTCTGGAAGGAGGTCATCAGTTGTATGTCTGAGGTATTTAACATCAAGATTCCATTTTGTGCCAAACTTTGTGTCCTGGCAATATATCCTGAGGATTTCACACATACTAATAAACAAACTAAAGTGTTGGACTTTGGACTGTTGCATGCCAGGAAAGTTATCGCTGTGAACTGGAAGAGAATGTAAGCTCCTTCTATAAAGCAATGGATAAAAGAACTATCAGAGTGCATCAGACTGGAAAGACTGGAGGAATTTGTACAATTATGAGAACCTTATATGAACATTATGGTATCTGGACAATAGGGACATGACATCCAAATTATTAGTGTTTTATTTTTTATTATTATGATTTGTATTTTAATTTTATTTCTACATATATGTATACATGTTCATAGGAATATATGTATGTTATTTACAGGGTGGGGAAGCAAAATTTACAATGAACATTTAGTTGTTTTTTCTCAGCAGGCACTACGTCAGTTGTTTTGAAACCAAACATATATTGATGTCATTATCATACCTAACACTATTATCCATACCTTTTCAGAAACTTTTGCCCATATGAGTAATCAGGAAAGCAAACGTCAAAGAGTGTGTGATTTGCTGAATGCACTCATCACACCAAAGGAGATTTCAAAAATAGTTGGAGTGTCCATAAAGACTGTTTATAATGTAAAGAAGAGAATGACTATGAGCAAAACTATTACGAGAAAGTCTGGAAGATACTATTAAAGAAGAATGGGAGAAGTTGTCACCCGAATATCTGAGGAACACTTGCGCAAGTTTCAGGAAGCGTGTGAAGGCAGTTATTGAGAAAGAAGGAGGACACATAGAATAAAAACATTTTCTATTATGTAAATTTTCTAGTGGCAAATAAATTCTCATGACTTTCAATAAACTAATTGGTCATACACTGTCTTTCAATCCCTGCCTCAAAATATTGTAAATTTTGCTTCCCCACCCTGTATAGATATGTCATTTGGGGCAAGTTTACCTGGTGTGTATGGGTGTTTGTGTTGTTTTGAGTCATGTTCTTTATGTATATTACTATTATTTATATTGGTTACCTTTCATTATAAAAAACTTGAATACCAATAAAAATATTGTGAAAAAAAAAGCAGGGTTCACATTACTAGGAATTAGCTTCAGTGGTTTGGTGCATACACAGAATAGCATGTAAATAGTTAAATGGTGCATAGTAAAAGTCAACCCATGTTCCTTAAGTTGTCATTGGCAGGTAGGTATCACTGTCAACCCTTAACCCTTCTATGTGACCCTTCTGTTCTCACGTTCACCGTCACAGTTGTTGTTAATCCATCCTTTTTATTTTCTTTGGGTTGTTTGTGAATGAGCTTTGTATAATAGGTGTGCTCTGTAGACAAAGAGCAAGATTATGTCAATGGTTGCACTGATTTACACACAAAATCCTTTCGTTCTGTCTGGTTTATACTCTATCCTCATGTTATAAAACTGTGTCTGTGATAACCTTTGTTGCACTGTATATAGGAGTAATTGCTGGTGAATAGCTTATGCAGCATCTGTGAATGTGGGGAACACTCACTCGGTTTCTTTTGTGTGTGTGTGTGTGTGTGTGTGTGTGTGTGTGTGTGTGTGTGTCTTGTTGACTGTGTGGTCAGTGGCAGTAGCCCACTGCAGGGGTGTGGTGGACTCACGACCCAAGCCTGGATTTCAGATGTGGTGATGTGGAGGGCCTGTTGGGAAACTGAGAGGGAGGTTGTGTCTGCATGTTTGTGTGTGTTCAGGAGAAAATAAGGGAAATGGGGGGGAAGAGAGGGTGTGTGTTGGTGTTTGTAAGAAGGGTGTGTCTGCTGGTAAGTGAGGAGGAGGAGGTGTGCATATCATTGTGTCGGTCCAAGGTGGAGACCAGGGTTCCCCTTCCTGTAAGTTGTTAGAGGCCAGATGGTGAATCCTGACTCCAGCAGGAGAAAAACAATAACACGCACAGGGAGGATTTTGTGTGAGCATGGATGTTAGAAAGATGTATGTTTTTTTTTCTCTGTCCTGTGCGTCTAGTCTCCCTCAGTGTGTGTCATGAACTCTCAGTTAATCACAAGTAAATTTTAAAGAGCAGTTAATGTTTTCCTTTCTTGCTGTATGTGTGTCTGTGTTTGTGTGTCTTTCTGTGTGTACCCACGGTGTCCTGTGTGGTGTGGCCACTGAAGTGAACCAGACATTATTAACTATTCAGGAGAGCAGGGTTTCCCTATGACAGCCTCCTTTGCTTTGCTGACTTCTGACTGACACTCTCATCTCTCAAATCTCTGGAAGGCCTTCATGGAAACCTGCAAATGTGTGTGTACTTTCATAGGGTTGATAAGGGGATGGGATAAAGTTTCTCCTTTGACTTAGTTTCTGCAATAACTTAAGTTTCCCAATTTGTGGTGTACTCCCAGTGTGTCTTATGCATGCTGCACTATGAGTGTGTGCTTTCCAGATGATATTTCAGAAGCCAAACAAAGCAAAGCGGCATAACAGATTTAGTCATAGACATACATTCAGCGCATGGTCTTGAATTTCCATGAGATCATACTGTACATTCTTGGTTTACCTTCATGTACCACGTTAATGTAAAAACATGTAAACAAACCACTCATTTCAGGATATGAGGAACAACTACCAACCATTTAATAGCAGCTTTATCAGTTGTATTTTTATTATCTTTTATTATCTTATTTATCTTATTATCTCTCTAAGCGTCTTTGAGTACTTAGAAAACCGCTCTATAAAACCGATGTATTATTATTATTATTATTATTATTATTATTATCATTATCATTTTGTACTGTTTATTATTTCAAAACCTACACCGCTGATCATATAGGGTTTTATTATCTGAAACTACTGTCTTTTACTTTCTTCTTTATACTTTCTTCTTCTTTGTAGTACTTCTTATCTTCCACCGCTATCTGCTTTGATTATATGTGGTTTTACTATCTAAATCTACAGAATTTTTTGTTTGTCTTCTATTGTCTTTTAACTGTTTGAAGAATAGAATGGAACATAATAGAATAGAATAGTTCATTTTTTATTTATCTATTGTTCTATGAGGCCACAGAAACTGAGGACAACCCCCCTCCTTTCAACTAAATATGCCATGTATGCTGCAGAAACATATTTAGAGTTCATTTATTACAAGAACAAACAGGTTGCATCTTGATATTTTATTGAGCAAGGAAGGTCCCCAAAAGGAATGTCTGAATTTTGTGATTTAGGCAATTTTTCACAACTTTCAGGAAGCAAAACATTTAATTTGATATATTGTTCAGCCCTAATTAAAATTATATTTCAGTTAAAGAACTACTGCCATATTTTGTCTGATTTATAATGGATATATTTGTAGTGTGTTTTTTGCGGTAGTGTCTTGGATACATATTTTCTCTGGATTTGCAGAAAACCTTTTTTGATTTGCTTTTGCATTGTTCAGTCCCTTAACTTAAACTCCTCTTATGCTCTTTTTCTGTTTTCCAGTTCCCAGAGTGCGGCTTTTATGGCATTTATGACAAAATTTTACTGTTCAAGCATGACACAACCACCAACAACATCCTGCAGCTGGTTAAAGCTGCCAGTGACATTCAAGAGGGAGATCTGGTGGAGGTTGTGCTCTCTGGTATGTAACCATCTTAAATGTGTGATAAATTGTTTATTCTGCCTTGTTACAGCGATGTGATTATATCTTAACACCCACTGACCACATTTTACGTCTGTTATTTCTTTTAGCGGCAGCCACGTATGAAGATTTTCAAATCCGACCCCATGCACTAAATGTACACTCTTATCGGGCCCCGGCTTTCTGCGATCACTGTGGAGAGATGCTGTTTGGGCTGGTCCGACAGGGGCTCAAGTGTGACGGTATGCAAAATGGAGAATTAAAGTGGGAATGCAGAAAGACAGTTTTGTACTGTTTTTTTATTTAAACAGTGTCACCTGTCACTTATGATGACCAATATTGAACTCAAACACATTTTAGAGTTTAATATAATAATAGTAAGACGAAGAATAATGATAATACACTGCAAAAATCAAAATCTTACCAAGTGTTATTTTCTCATTTCTATTCAAAATATCTCACCACACTTAAAATCAGACATAATCACCTAAAGAGTAACTTTTCAGTGAGATATATTTTTAGACAGTAGATCTTGAAAATCTTATTTCAAGAAATCTTACCAAGATAATTTTCACTTGTTCCATTGGCAGATTTTTTTTGCTTAAATTAAGCAAAAAAAAAATCTTAAATTAAGCAAAAGAAAATCTGCCAATGGAACAAGTGAAAATTATCTTGGTAAGATTTCTTGAAATAAGATTTTCAAGATCTATTGTCTAAAAATAAGCTCTTATATCTCACTGAAAAGTTACTCTTTAGGTGATTATGTCTTATTTTAAATGTGATGAGATATTTTGACTAGAAATGAGAAAAATACACTTGGTAAGATTTAGATTTTTGCTGTGGCGTTTCTCATAAAGTTGGAATAAAATATTTTTTACCTCTTCTCATGAGATGATTGTGACAATGTGATTTATTTATGATAGATAAAGTGTAAATGTGACTCAGTATATAATCACTGTACCAGGTCAAAGGTGATTACTGATGTGTGTAAACTGGAATAAAAAGAGGAATGTGCCTGAAATCTTTATGGGCCTCAGTGTTAAACTTCAGTAGTCATAAACATTCATAAAGTGGTCTTCATGTTCACGACAGCTGTCACATCAAATGTCAGTTTTATGTGCTTGTTTTCATATAAACTGCTACTTACAATTTAGTTAATGTCTCTGATAAATGTCCTGTAAAACTTAACATCAACCACTATGTTGATTTTTTGCTCTCTGGTTTCTGGGTTTATGTTACCCCCTGCAGGATGTGGACTGAATTACCATAAACGTTGCGCATTCAGCATCCCAAACAACTGCAGTGGAGCTCGCAAACGCCGTCTCTCCACCACTTCCCTGTCCAGCAGTCAGTCCCTACGTCTGTCCACCACCGAGTCAGTGTACAGTGTAGGGACGGCCTCCACCTGCGCAGAGGACACCAGCCTCATCCGCTCACATACACAAATGGTACTGAACTACTCCTAAACAGAGTATTTTAGTAGGTTTTAGACTTTGGAGGACAATTGTCTTTTGAATAATTCCTCAAATTATTGTCAGGATAATTTTAAAGCCTGAATAACAGCAATAATGGATACCCTTCACTTTAAAAGGTTTAGATACACACTTAACGACAAACTGGGAGAATTTGAAAAAAAAATTGGAAATCAGTGATGTCATATATGGAGGGGCCAGACAGTTATGGTCCACTGCATAAGCAGTTGTTTTTTTGTTTTTTTCAAACTTTATTTACACAATGCTGTATACAAAATAGCTCAACAGCAGTCAACAACAGGAATAAACAATAACATTTAATGCATAACACTTGAGGCAAGGCAGGAAGAAAGTAAATAATATAAATACAAAAGTAAGTAAATAAATTAAGTAAATAAATAAAATAAGTTAAACAATAAACAAGAAAAGAAGGGGTAATCTAAGTAAAAAAAAAAAAAAAAAAAAAATTACAGTTCAAATTTGTTACATAAGGCTTTAGTTTTCACAGCTTTAGAGTTTGTGCAAAATTTAAGTGTGTCCAAGAAGGATATTAGTAGGATTTTTTTTTTTTTTTAATTATTTATTTATTTATTTATTTATTTTAGATGTGTTTAAATTTTAGATGTGTTTCATTTTTTATTTTTTGTTCAAGTAGGATTTAAAGACCACAAAGTTGGGTTTCTGATTGGCAAATTTGCTAGCATGTATATGAAATTTTGCTAATATAAGCAGTGGTCCACAGCGTAGCACTGCATCAGTTTATCTCAGTGGGTCTGGGATGGGATGGGGAGGGGGGATGGGTTTGGGGGGGGGGGGGGGTTGACATGTCAAATTGTGTTTTTTGTTTTTCTACCCCCTTCTTTCTTTCTTCTTTTTTTTCCTCACTTTATTCATGTTGTTTTCTTTTCATTTCTGATTGTGCATTTGTTGTGTTGACATCAAAATGAAGCATAATGTACCAATTAGGGGATCTCAAGTCTGTACTATGATAAGGCTTCATGATAAAAAATATCTGAAAAAAATTATTGTCAGGATAATGTCAGAAACCGGGTAAAGCTGCTCAGTTTACCCTCTGAAGTGCATCAAAATAGATCTTAAACACAAAGGGTAAAAATAGCAGCTATTTTTACTGTTTTATACCAACTGACTGGAATTTATGCACTTCCTTGTTGTTTTCTTTGTCCTGTTAGCCACGGACTGCTAGTGATGCCCGACGTTTTTACACGGGTCGACCTGTTCATCTGGATAAGATTTTGATGAGTAAGGTGAAGGTGCCCCACACATTTGCCGTCCATTCATACACAAGGCCGACAGTGTGCCAGTACTGTAAGAGGCTCCTTCGAGGACTGTTCAGACAGGGCCTACAGTGCAAAGGTGAGGAGGGAGAGAATTATCCACCTTATATATAACAACAACAGAACCAGTCAGAAGCATCAGGATGTGTTTTATTTTTTCCACTCTAGATTGCAAGTTCAACTGCCATAAACGCTGTGCATACAAGGTTCCTAATGACTGCCTCGGGGAAACCATTGGAGGTAGGAGGAGATATAAGTCTGTCATCTGTCCTTTATGTTCATGACTCTGTTAACCCTGCATGGATGTGTACAGTATTAATAACTCATCTGCATGCTTTTATTGTGAGAAGGAGGTTAATACTCATAAGCATACATCATATAATCTTCCAACTAACAAGACTGAAACTCACTGGAACTAATTTTTTTTTTATTTTCTCAGACAACAGAAGTAACAGTGGTAAGTATTGCCAGTACCCGCTATGAATGCATGCAAAGTAGTGCGCCGTGCTGAGGCTATAGATGGTGGTTTTAGTCATATTAGCGGCTCTAGGGCAGCTTATTAGAGCAATATTAATCGCATAATCCCAATAAAATGAGGTTGAACTCGAACACCTCTAACTCCATTGTGCGTTTTTGTTTACCTCAGACATGCTGAGTCCCAGTGCGGACCCCGAGGTGCCCATGGACTACAGCAGTGAGTATGACACATCAGATAAGTCCTCGATGGATGACTCAGATGAAGCCTGCAGTATTCCTGGGTCCTTCTCTCCGGAAAACAACCAGGATGGAACCAACGGAGACCAGAGGTGAAAGGAGAAGTCGCTCATTGAGTCTACATGCATTGCCGGCACATTTTACCAGCTAATGACCTAAATATTGTATTTCTTTCAGTGTTTACATCCCATTAATGAGGGTGGTACAATCTGTGAGACACACAACTCGACGTTCAAGTACAGCTATCAAGGAGGGGTGGATGGTTCACTACAGTAACAAGGACACACTGGTAAAAGCATTACCCATAATTCCTATCCTACTGGATATTTATACTGGTTTAGAGTTTTCTTTCTCCAGAGCCGTCACGACAGAAGTAAAGATCTCAAATAATTTTTCTTTTAAGTGCTTACATTTTTGTTTTTCTGTGTTTTGCACAATATTTTCTTGCTCTTAAATGTGTTTTGTTTATCTTATGATTCTAAAACATTACTCCCAGTCTTGTCATCGGTCTGCTTCGTCCAGTTAGTCTGCTTTCAATCTAATAGCTCCATTCTTAACCGTTTAGTCCTTGTTTCTATACACTTAATGGCTTGCGTTTGTCTTTTTATTTGCTAGTGTGTGTTAGTGGGTTTGTGTACATGTGAAGCCTCTTTCCTCATGAAAAGCTGAAGGTAAATAGAGGCTTACCCTCTAAGAGCATAAAAGCACTCTATGAGAAAATTGAACCTACAAAGCCACTCTCTGCTCCTTTTTACTAATGCATTCTCTGTATTTGAGCTTGAAGAAATTGACTGTCGCTTTAGATGTGACCTCTGACGGTACTAACAACTTTTTCTTACTGTCTTCTTCGTCATCTTGCAGCCTGTTGTCCTCCTTGTCTTTCTTCACATCTGGCTGCTCTTCTCTTCCTCTGGACCACAACTCAGAATTTTAGTTACAACCATGTTAATCCTTTAATTTTGCCATTCCTTTCCCCGTCACCCCCTCCCTTGATACCCTGCCTTCCCGTTTGTTGCTCCATCCCATCAGAGGAAGAGGCACTATTGGCGTCTAGACTGTAAGTGCATCATCCTTTTCCAGAACAACACCTCCAATAAATACTACAAGGTAAGGAAATGTTATTGTTCAATTGTTCAATCATGTCAATGCCATTTTTTTTTTATTATTATTTTTTTTTTATTGTATTGTCATTGGTCCATGTAGGAGATCCCTCTGTCTGAGATTCTGGAGTTGCGACCTGCTGGCAACTTCACTCTTGTCCCTCCTGGCACTAATCCTCACTGCTTCGAGCTCATCACAGGGACTATGTGCTACTTTGTAGGGGAGGACCCCAACACCCTCCCCTCTGTTTCAACCAGTAGTGCCCAGACTCTTCCTCAAACCCCCCCTTCACCCAGCCAGGTGGCACCCAACAGCGGCATTGGCCGTGAAGTGGCCAAGGCTTGGGAAAGTGCTATTCGCCAGGCCCTGATGCCTGTCATTTTTCAGGATGCGCCTCCAGCTGAGGGGAATACAACACACAGTAAGTGGACTGAATGCAGATGGTGTGCTTTAAATGAATCATGTTATTTTTATCAGCATATTTCAACCTGATATTTCTGAATGGATATCTCAGATTGTTAAGTCATACAGTGGTTGAAAAGGGTGAAATTCAATGCACTATATGTGAAATGACACTTGTGTTAAATGATGAATCAAACTCACCACTTCTGTATAGACCTGAATTTAACTTCTGGTTTTGTATCTTCAGGACAAGCTTCTATTAGCATTTCTGTGTCAAACAGTCAAATCCAGGAGAATGTGGTGAGCCTTTCGCTCAACTTCCAAAATGCTCTTTCTTAAAGCATTATGAAAATTTCCAATGATTATGATTGTTGATTATGTATAAAATTGTTTCCTTCTAGGATATTGGTACAGTGTACCAGATTTTTGCAGATGAAGTCCTAGGATCTGGTCAGTTTGGAGTTGTGTATGGAGGTATGTAGCTCTGCAAACCTTAATTAATATACATACATGTACTATAATTAAAACCATGTGTGCGTTTTTTCAATAGGAAAGCACAGGAAGACAGGGAGAGATGTAGCTGTCAAAGTGATAGACAAGCTTCGTTTCCCAACCAAGCAGGAGAGCCAGCTGAGAAATGAGGTGGCCATACTGCAGGTAAACACACATCTGCATCTGTCCACAACTGTCAAGGCCCATGTTTGCACTAGTGCTGGCAAAATGAGAGCTATGTACCATGAAGGACACATCTCTTTGCATTAAATATTTGTGTATTACACACAGAGTACGCAAATGAGGTATAAAATGCCAGCACTGATTTCAATACCGGGCCTATGGATGATTGTAGTAAAGCAGAAGAACGTTTCACATTCATTATTATAAATATTACAACATAAATCATATTTAGATGAGTAACATGACTAAAATTGAGCACATAATAGTACTATTGTTGCCTCACAGGAACAGACAGTTCAGTATCTGACCCTAGTGTTCTCTGGTTTCTGAATCACTTTTGAAAAGTGAAACCACACACTCATTCCTTTTATGAGTGTTTTGACAGACAACAAAAGTATTAGAGCATCATCTTAAAACTACAAAAAGGGAGCTGTAATGAAGAGGCCATAATATTGTGATTTTAGTGCAATAGGACTTAACAATCTGGTTCTTAGAGCCATTTGAGAAACGTCAGCTTGTTTTGTGTTGTTTTAACAATAGCTAGATTCTTGTCTACAGAAGCCTTAAAGGTCATATTTTGAAGGTCACAGATATATGATAACTCCTTTATACATGGGGGTAGCTTAGATTAATGATAATTTAGTCTGATAACATTTAAATGTCAACAGGTTGTTTTAGTTTTCCGGATGATGTTTCTAATATTTATTTTGCTTGTGATTGTGCATTTAATTCTATAATATCTAAAGCTCTGCAATTGAAAATCAAGCATTTCTTAGTCTTTGTCAAATGCAAATGCTACTTGAACACTTTACTATATCAACAACCAAATAAATGACTAAATAATTACATCAAAATATTAAAAATCACAAAAAGGTAGCCTGATACGAATGAAAATGCGCTTCTCGTAAAAGACAAAAGAGAATACCAATTTCATTAATTCATTCATTATTTAAAAATAACGACCATATTGAGCAGTTTATTGTGAGGAAGTGAAACCATTACTTTAGTATAATAATAAACACTTCACTATGTTGTATTATAGTTGTACAGAACAGCTTTAAGCAATTGCCTTTTAACAGGTTTTTTTTTTTTTTTTTTGAAGAAATACAGCTATAAACAGACCTAAATTTACCACCAATTCCTCAACTTAAATGACAGTTTTTGCCGTTAGTCTCATTCCTGGTGTACAGTCCTTGTATTACCAGCAGGGGGAGACATAAGAGAAGCAGTTTGTTTATTCCCACTCAGTTCAACATTTATTTACTCTGCCTTTTAGCACATTGGCTAAAATTGTTTTTGTACGTATCACAGTACCACGCCTACTCAAAACACTTATCACATTCAGCATGTATACTTTTAGAACTAAACAGCATATACTTTTGCATTGCTTTTATACAAATGCATTCAAACACCACTTTCTCCAAAATTCATGAATACGTCTCTCATTCAATGCTTACCACCAGGAAAATTGTGTCCAATTACAGCAAATTTTACTGTCAACCCAGCAAAATGTATTGCTCTACGTGCAAATCATGGGCTAGCAGCTATTACTAGAATGGAGAAGTAGTTTCATACTTTTGTTGTACCATAATATAGCACAGACAATTTGCTGTTGTATAGCAAAGCATAGAAAAGCATATGGATTTTTGTTTTGCAGTTCATTACACACTGAGCGCCAAATTCTTTCAGTGTGAGAGCAATAGTTAAGGAAACATACTGTTGCTGAATTATCAGATGTTGTGGTGGTAGAAATGCATTTTGCACCAAAATTTGACGATGCTTTGCTCAGATGTGTGATTGTAAAGAACACTATGTGAAGACTTGAAATAATGTACGTAGAGAAAATGATGTGGGCAAAATTGTACATCACGTATAAGATGTGTAAACATGTATTATGGAAAACATTTGTGGTATTTTTGCTGCAAAAATATGCAACAATCCAATTTCTGTTCTCTCTGCTGCATTTCACATTTCCTGTGGTTTACCAACTTTGCTGACACCGTCTCTACCTTTTTGTTTTTCCCATTTGACACACACTCTTACATGCTCTTCTTGTCTCTTATCCTGTCAAATCTGCATTAACTGCCCTCCTGCAATTTTCAAATACCCTTCAATTTCCATATTCTCTGTCTCCTTGTCAATATTACCCCCTTGTCTTTAATCTCTTACATAGAGTTTACGCCACCTGGGTATTGTGAACCTGGAGTGTATGTTTGAAACGCCAGAAAAAGTGTTTGTGGTAATGGAGAAGCTACATGGTGACATGCTAGAGATGATCCTCTCCAGTGAGAAAGGCAGGCTACCTGAGAGACTCACCAAATTCCTCATTACTCAGGTATATATGCACCGAAGCAAAGAATGGATGTGTTGTGTACTTATATTCTGTAACAGTGAAAATGTGTGTTTGCACCTGCTCTTTTGTGTGTGCACATAACTTATTGTTTACTTCTGGAAGCTGCAGTGTCATAGAGCATGCTTTTTGCGGTTGTTGTACCTCTGCATGCATATTTAATGCGTCATAGATCATTTTTCTAAGTGTGTTTTTGTATGTGGTTTTGCAATCACCTCAGACTAATTCATATCCTGTTGTGATGTGTGCGTAGATTCTTGCAGCTCTGAGACATCTGCACTTTAAGAACATTGTTCACTGTGATCTGAAACCTGAGAACGTGCTGCTTGCCTCTGCTGATCCCTTCCCCCAGGTATATGCACACATCTATACACACATCATGATGTAAGTGCCACACCAGGGTCATACACACATACATCTTGACACAATCTCGTATAAGGCAGTTGGTTCTCTCTCCTTTGTTGAGGCAGCTATATTGTCAAATCCCTAATGATCATTTCTCAACTTCCCTTCTGTAACCAACATCATCCCATAATCAAGTTTTTTTTATCAATTTTTTTAATCAGAAAAAAAACAAAAAACAAATAAGACCCTAAATTTAATAGCATATAGTAAACAAAACAGTATTATCCTAGCAGTGTCAGTGACATTCATCAACACTAACTTATCCATGGCAGGACAAACAGAAGAATAATAAGAAAATAAGTAAATAAATACATAAATAACTAGAAACGCACTCAGACAGTGCAGACCTCCTCCAAGGTGGATCAGTCCCCCCCACCCCGATCACCACCAAAATTTAACCATTTGTTCCTTGAGCCAGTATCAACATTTCCTGAAAATTTCATGCAAATCCGCCCATAACTTTTGGAGTTATCTTGCTAACAGACAAACAAACAAGCCCAGATAAAAACATAACCTCTGCCGTTCCTTGGCGGAGGTAATAATCCTTATAGTTCACTCAAAGACATGAGTTTATGTATACAGTTTAAAAAAGAAAAAAAATAGTATACATGAAGAGCATAAATACATGCATTTCGTATTGCACCATTATTCTTTGTGATTATCTAATTTAGCAATCATTAGTTCAAATAGTGGAGTTTCTGTCATCAGGTTAACCTATATTAAGGTCTAACTACTGTTTTAGATGATGACTCAGTCTGGGTGGTGATAGGATTACAAAAAATGTGGAAATCATTGATAAACATAATCCATTTCCCAACAGGCACAACTGAATTGATTCAGGTACAGGTTTATTTAACCAACTTTGAATAGTTTTAATTACTTCTCCTCCAAAATGATAAAACATCAACTTCACAGTCCATGAATAAAGGAGCATTCATGTCTTTTATATTTCCAGCACTTAGTATCGATGGAATGTCAGCCTACATTTGATGTCAGAATTTTCCAAATATCTTTTTCCGTGTTGTGTTAATTTTTTTTTTTACCTACCTTACTTTACAGGTGAAGTTGTGTGACTTTGGCTTTGCCCGCATCATTGGCGAGAAGTCTTTTCGTCGCTCTGTAGTTGGCACACCTGCCTACCTGGCCCCTGAGGTTCTGTTAAACCAGGGCTACAACCGCTCGCTGGACATGTGGTCTGTGGGCGTCATCATGTACGTCAGCCTCAGCGGGACTTTCCCATTTAATGAGGATGAAGATATCAATGACCAGATCCACAATGCAGCCTTCATGTATCCTCCCAACCCCTGGAAACAGATCTCCAGTGATGGTAAACACACAGTAATGTTTCACCGTCACACAGAGGAAATGGATGAGGAGGAGGATGATGATGACGATGATGATATAACAGAGGAAAAAAATGAAGCTTTTTGTAAAAACATCACTTTTTCCTGAAGTTTTCAGTGACTTTTTGACATTATATGATTTAGTCAAAATATATATACACAGTATAATTCCACAATAATAACCAGTAGCATTTTTAGAAATCCTTTATATGTATTTCCTTCTTAATTTTATTAAACTAAATTATTTATATCATTTTGTCCTTTTTCAGCAATTGACTTGATCAACAACTTGCTGCAAGTGAAGATGAGGAAGCGTTACAGTGTGGACAAGAGTCTCAGCCACGCATACTTACAGGTAATACATACTATCTGAAGGCATAAACACAATTCTTGATAAATAAAGCATATAATAAATTTGTGTTTTGATTTTACTCTGATCAAAAGAGTATTGCTCTTAAAAAATGTGAAATTCTTCAAGTTTCAGTGACAATCATGTTGCATGTATTAAAAATACAGAGCGATAGATATGCAAATACCCTACAACCCCTCTGTGCAGCAGTTTTAGAGTTGAAGCATAAACATGGACTCCCTGCACTCGATTACAGGTCATATTACTGTATAGCATATTAATCTGTATCAGTGCCAATTATTTTGCAATCATGCTTTATTGTTTTTGCTCTGATGTTTTGGGTTAACTAGTAAACTAGGTGTCTTCTACTTTGTAAAACAATTCAATATCATTTCAAAAACATGTTAAAAGTATTTGTGGTACACTGTTACAGATGACTTAAATGTGAATGAAAGGGATGAACTGTTAATAGGAGAATGCTAATTAAAAAAAAAAAAAAACACTCCTGATACTGATCCCACTGAACAAAGAATCTACAATAACTGTAATGACTTAGGATTTGCAATTTTCTGCCTCACTAACTTCAAGCAGGAAGTGGTAACATGCAAATACCCTGAAAAAGCCTTATAAAAACTATTTTAGAAAAGCAAAAACTCCCTGCATTTAGCACAACTGTGTGACAGTCGGAGGTTGATTTTTATTGTAGGCATAGAGGGACGCATTAGCTATAAAAATTAGGTTTTCTTAAGTGTCTCCTTTACCTCGGCTCAACTTTGTCAGGAAAATTAAACCATGCTTTAATTATTGAATAATCAATTTGTAAAAGCAATTTGTCGTGTGGATGAAAGTGTCATGTATAATGTAGTCAGAAACACTCAGATACCACTTAGTCTGGGGTCACTTGAGTTCATAGCAGCTCACACATTCAAACTAAAGTGATTACCGGGTGATGTTCCATAAATGCATAAAAGCCCCTCTAACTTTGATCTAATTTCAATGCTCCCAAAAGTGAAATTTCATCCCGTTGTTTATTCCACTTTTTTTCTTCCTCAGGATTATCAGACATGGCTGGATCTGCGGGAACTGGAGACTAAACTTGGCGAGCGTTACATCACCCATGAGAGTGACGACAGCCGTTGGCAAACATTTGCCCGTGAACATACTCTGCCTTACCCTGCTCACTTGGTGCCTCCTCCTCCTGCACCAGCATCTGATGATGAAGATGGTGGGGAGGACGCAGATGTGCAAGGCCTGACGGAGAGGGTCAGCATCCTCTGACCAGACAGAGAGACTCCAGTTTAGGAAGGAGAAAAGAAACAGGGAGAGGGTGGATGGGATGGTGAACCAAGAGCCTGGAAGAAACATAAAGTTAGAATCATTTGGTTCTAAAACGAATGGTGTCAAACAGTTTTGACTTGACAGTGAACAGCTGCTGTGTGCAAGAATCAATTTTACAGCAATAAATTACTTTTCTCTCGAGCTTGAAGTCAAGAAGAGAATTTCTTTCTACTTTTAACTTCATAGCATTTGCCTCTTCAAGGTGAAAACTGCTTTAATATATTTCTCATTCAGTGTGTGGCTAACCTGAAAAAACCCTAATCTGAAAAAAAAAGTCTTTAAATCATAATTTGTGAAAACAGCATGTTCTTTTCTACTCCCTGCAAAATGCTTGAAAGTTCAGCACAAACTGTGTCCTAACAAGGGATCAAGCTGCCTCAAGCTAACTCCCACCACTTAAAGAGTACCAAACCTTCATTTTCACTATATTTCTAACTGGAAAAACACTCCATCCCATGTGTTCAGTAAAAAAAGAGTGTTTTTAAGTGACAAAAGGCTTCCTCTGTGTTGGTAATTACTAATGTGCAGGCACGTAGTCGAGTCCATCTGTATTCACAAATGCACTCTCATAAATCCCTGTGAAGTATTGATCTAGAGGCTGCAAGATCTCCAGTAATTACCACTACTGTTGAGACACAAAAGAGTCTTAGACAATATATGTGATTAAAAATGTCATTGTGGGTTTAAATGAACCCTATCATGGGCTGTGTATTGTCTGCCATGACCATTAAATTCATTACAGGCATGTGAAATGTTTTTTCCTATATCCGAAAAATTATACTGTATTACCCATAACGACTGTCACTGAATTCAGAAAATTGCTTCTTTTGTGTTCACTTTCACTCATTTCTTAAGTCAAGCTGTCAAATGATGACTCACTCAGTTATATAAGATTTATATACTGTTAATGAAGGCAGCATAAGTATACCCTAGCAGGTAAATGGACACCTATTTGTTGCTATTTTAGCACAAGCAGACCTCTCCCTACAGTAGAGGTGCATGGATGGTCAGTGTGCATTATCTGGGGTGGGGTCTGGGGAAGGGGGTAGATTTTTGGGAAGTGTATGTAGTAGGTTTGATTACGGACTACCTGATATGTCAAAATTTTGCATGTTTCTGTGAAGTAGATTTATATAAAATACAATAGAAAGCATCCTGTAGTTACAGTGATCTATTATAGATGTGTAACCTGAAGTTTATGTAATGTCAAACGTGTAGGCTGTACAACATGTCTTAAGAATGATTCTAGCCTTTGTAACAGAATACAAACTTTGAACAATATTTTATGTGTCTGATGTTTTATTTGTAACATAACAGTTTTAATGGTCATAGTATTCAAGAGAGAACACCATGAAGCCACAAAGAGACAATATGTTTCTTCTAGTTGGCTACAGTGGATTTAAATGCAGGGACTGTCACTCAGGTGTTTTTATAGTGGTGAACACACTTTAAATAACAGAAACACAAGAACTTTCTACTTAAGGCATGACAGATTGGAAATATGTTGCTCTGAAGAAGAGCAGATCATTTCCATCAACCATGGCAACCGTCTTTGCACTTAGGAAGCAGAGACACAAACCAAAACACAGAGTTGGATCTGTTTACCACTAATTTGACTTGACATACTTCCATGAAAATAACGCTCTACTTGTATAGTGTAATAAAGAGGAGGATGAATTTGAGGTGATGCATCTAATTTGGTGTGAGTGACAAGAACTGAATACTTCAGGAGTTGTCACCTCATAATTTCCTTCACTTGTTCATCCATCATGAATGACATTCAACATTTGTTTTATAGACACAATGCCGTAAATTACAGACAACAAATTGTAACTTTAAAGTGTTAATATTAACCTGCTTTTCAAACAGAGAACCAGATTAACTCATAGGAACGTTCCCAGATTCTACCTCATCTAAACCTATTTTTTGTCAACTGCAGTAGAGTCTAGTTTTAACTAAACCAGCTGGTGACAACCAGTGGGAGCAATTCTATTTTTCTTGGAAATTTTGTCTTGGAAAGCAATTTAATTTGTGTGTTTGAAAGTTATGTGAAACTACATATGGCAATGCCATCAGAATTGTGCAGATCTGCTAAAGAGATTACAGCAAAGCATTCCTATCTGACAGCAAAGACACTATATATTATCTGCAGTAAAAGTGCCGATTTAGAAAAGGTCAAAGACAAACTTATGCATTTTGCTTCTGCACATCACCACAACAGATCTGAACTAAGATGTGATTGAAGTGTGGACTTTCAGCTTTAGTTCAAGGGGTTTAACAAAACATCACATTAACAGTTTTGGAATTACAACCATTTTCAGAAGCTCAAAAGCAATCGGACCACTTAGATGGTTATACATATGAATTGTTTTGAATTCTTAGACTAAAAAATCTTTACAACACAATGATGTACAGCAGATATACATGTATATATTTTTCAGAGTGTTTATTAATTTACCAAGCTGGTCAGCTAGTATTACTTTATTTTAAAAGATATTGCCAATTAAAACAATTGTTAAACTGTTTTAATTTGAGGCGTAAATAGGGAACAAGTAAAGTGTAATCAGTACATCAGTTTTTCCTTTTCTTCCTAAGAAAAAATTGCATCATTAATGTATTTTTAGAAATGTATCAGATGTGGTCACAGTTTCTTTCATCACAGTAACGTATGAAACGGCATTGGACTGCGTCACCTTTCTGATCATAACAAAGATGAACTGAAGTAAGATGCTTTACTCATAGCCAGTGTAAAGCCAACTCATTTCAGTAGTTCTTGGGACACCGATAACCACATTGTCTGAACATGCAAACTGAAAGAATTGCAGTTCAGGAAATGTTTAGTCTATAAAGTGTAACATGATGACATTTTTAATGGACTTTTCTCATCAGCCACTGTGACTGTAGCACCAATGACCTGCAGTTTTGACCATCAAGTGCATTAAAAGCCCATGCCAGCCACTGGGTTTGCCCTTGTATTTAGGCATAATGCACTATATGAAAGGGAATAACAACATAAACAATTTACAAAATTACAGAAAATTGCAGGGTAATTCTGGTTGTCAGATGTAAACCAAAAGGTAGATGGAAACTTACTTACATCCAACCACTTTGTCTTTGCAAATAATTAACTAACTTTGTGGAACAAATCTATGGGAATATAGGATTTATTGCATATTAACTAAGTTTAGTAACATCATCATATTTACACACTGGTTGCACACAAACATAGGGGTAGTCAAAATGTATTTTATATATTTAATTAACCCATAAAGACCCAAACATCCACCAGTGAGCAAAATCATCTATTGAACTAAAATGTGTGATAACTTCTGAACCTCTAAACCTATCAATATGTTGAAATAACTGTTGTAAAGCACAATTTTTCATCTTTTCATGGTCATCAGATATGACCTATTTGGATGTTCAGAGGCTCCGTAGTGAACATGAAAACACCGTCATCTTCTACAACATTGATTCACCAGTAAAACCCATGGACTTGGATCAATGACAGTGGATAGACATTTGGTTTATGTTCAATTAATGATATATTTTGCTGAAAAAATCACTTTTTCTTCAGTTTTCTCTGTTTCTGATATAATAACCCTTAACTTTAATCTGAGCTTTTATTAACATCTGCATGATCACTAAATTAGATGTAGGAAAATACTTGATTTTTGCTGAAAAAATACAAAATACAGAGCATAATATCATAATAAATGATGATAAATGATTTGAGAAAGGTTAAATAGAGAGAAAAATACATTTGGGAACTGCCATAAACATAGCACTGGGTCTTTATGGGTTAATTACTCTATGAATCATTACTTTTTCAGGCCAATAAAAGTGCAAAAAAATATATTAAAGTGATAAATGATATGCCTGTATGTTTAGTTTGTTACTTTGTTTTTATACTTCTCTGTGGATGAGGTTTCTTCTTGAGTCCATTATCACACAGACAACCCTATTGGAAATAAAGAGAAGTTGGGAACTATTTATACAGAACTGAAACAAGGGAGTGTGGGGGTTTAGACTGTGACGACGGTGGAAACTTATTTGGAAGAATGACTATGGGCAAAGAAGAGTGTACTGAGGGAAACAGAAATTGCAGGGGACTTTCTGACAGGTAAGAATAGACTCCATCATCCAGCCACTGTCTGGACATGAAATGAAACTGGCAGTGTTTTATCACTCAAGTCAAGCTCAACATTTTAACACTTCACCTCATGAGAACACTAAAAATGACAAATTCACATCACTCTGTTCTGATTCTGCAGCACACACTGTGTTAGGCTAGGATTTACACTCAAAGAAGTCTATTCTATATTTAGACGACACAACAGAACATTTACAGTATAATGACTTGTATGAAAGAACAAAGGAGCACTTAAGAATGACAGATGTATATTGCCCTGCATATTACATTATTGCAAAGCGCCTCTGCTTCCTGTTCAGGGTAACTTCTTATTTGGTCATATGAAAGCAACGACATGTGTCTCCTTGACATTTGAGCTTGTATGGAAAGTAATAACTGCACAATAATGAAGGTAAAACAGAGAGGGGATAGCAATTCACATTCATGAAAGGATAGCTAATGTAATTTAATTGTCACTGGACAAAGTAAAATGTCAATTTAGTTCCTAGGAGGCACCAACACTTAGTCTACAAGTTCCTAAAGTTCACCCAAGGTGAAATGTGAGCATACGTACAGGTGTGGAAATACTTACTGAACCGTAATGTGGTGAAAAGTTGCCATTTCTCATTCTATGACATGTTAAGCCATTGGTGGTTTCTTGTGCTGAAATGTGTGAGGGAAACCTAGCAAAACCCACATGAAATTTAAAAAAAAAACTTTACTCAGTGCTTGTTCTAGTTATTGTTACCATTACAATTATCACCATGGTTGTTATTATTGAAATTGTTGATATTTTCTTGTGAGGGTATTCGCCACCTTCTTCTTCCTTGTTCTCCCCCCTTCACTCTTTCCTTCTCTACTCCCCCATTCTTCTCCTCCCTCCTGTTCCTTCATGTCAGGCCCAGCTTCGAAATATGGTTCAACAAAACTCATAATAAAAACAGCAAAATATCAAGGGGAGCCTCATATACTTTATGAAGTTTCCCTTGGCAAAGCAAATTTGTTCAGTACTAAAAGGCACCAAGACCACCATTCTGCTGTTAGGATGCTGGACAAGACAGGTTAGAGAGAGAAAAAAAAAGAAATTAAAAAAAAAATTAAAATGTCCCTTAAACCACTAGAATATACATCAAGAACGTCTAATCCTGAAGATTTCTTAAATATATATTTATACTACGAGAACAGAATATCAAAAATTCATGTGATAGTCTGTCTAAAACACCATTTCCATGTATTATTTTCCATAAACCATGAACATTAAAGTAGGAGTGTGCTTAATTCATTACATAACATGTAGTCTTAAAGAGAACACACCCTGTTTACAATAGCTCTGTATAATCTCAGACAACTATTCAACAAGTGAAGACTTGAGAAATCATTTCAACGTGATAAATATGCCGTGACCAAAGCCCTTGACCTTCTATTTCAGAAGAACTGAACTAATTCAGGTATCCACAAACTCATGTAAAGTCCATAAATATCTCACAGAGTCATTTACAGCCCCTGAAACTCTCACATAGTCACAGAAAAGAGAAGAGGCTGAAAGTGCTCTGCTAGATTAATTTATAACTTACTGACAAAAATGACTTCTGTTTAATCTTTTACTTTCTTTTAACTGTTACTGTCGCTAAATGATATGAAGCCACAGGTATGCATTCTTGCTCATAGGAAAACATGCAACATTTAGAGCTGGTTTAAATGTTTACTCAGCACATTAACAGATGGTCTGCTGGCTTTCGTCACCGATTCTTTTCGTAAACACAAAAATCCTCAGACAGGAACTGGCAAACGATAGTCCTGGATAACATACTGTGTCTGATAACAGCACAGCCCATGTTCCTGCCTGGTACGGAGCTAATACCAAAGAAATCTGATCCCTTTTTAACCTCAAACTTACATCTGTTTCTTTTCTTTTTTTCAGTTTATTGCCATATCCCTTGCTGCTCATTCTGTAGAGTCCAACTCTGTGACAAACTGTGAAAAAAGATGGTGTGTAGGCTTCATCTTACGTAAGTCAGACAGGGTTACATTTCATTCATTTACCTTTAGTGTGAAAAGGCACGTAGATGAATGTACAACGGGGAAATGAAAGTGGTGTCTGTCTTCCCACAAACTTTCAGTATTCTGTAACTACAATACCAATTTTATGATACTGACAGAGACTGAGGTTGTTTTATCTCTTAGGGGTAAAAACCATCTGCATCATATCTGTTCCATTACAGTTTGATGGTTTTCCCCACCCTCAAAGTCTCACTTCCTACATACACGTGTGCAAAGCTACAGCCCTCCTCCTGCATGTGTCTTCCCTTTTTTGTTCTTGGTCTCATCCCGTCTCTGCACTCTTTGCTGACATTTCAACTGTGGTTGTCAACGGCGCATCAACTCAACCACAGTGAAACATTCAGATAGAATTCTGTTACACACTTGTACCGGCTGAAGGTTATCTCCTGCAGTTATAATAAGAGAGCACCATGAGGGACTATCAAGGCTGGGCTTTATGTCAGCAGATGTGAAGAGGCTCCCTTGAAGCTGCTCCTCTGACCTTCCTGGACTGAACTCTGTCAAACTTTAAACAGCTCTGGAATGTGTCTGAAGCTCATCACGTACAGGACAGCTCTGTTTTACGCTCAAGACACACCTCTGACCAAATAACAACAGGTGAGGTCATAACTGGCTGGTGTTCTGGATTTAACATGTGTCGTAGTTATGTAAGACAAATAAGACCCAAAAGGCTAACCATATGTGGTATTTTTTAATGTTTTACAGCTCTGGTGTTAGATATATTTATTTCCAAATGTCACGTTTTTGCTACTTGTTCCCCGCAGAGAGAGATTGCATATTCGAGGCTGTGTAAGTCAATGTTGCAAAAATAATATGAGTAGAAATGTTGATTCACCGCAGGGTTCAGTGTTTTCTGCAGTTCTCCCAGCAGTGTTGTCTGAAAAACATGCTGGAGAGAGCAGCAGAGAACTGCTTGACAAGAAGAAAAAGTGGAAATTCACAGGAATGTAGTGCTGGACTGTGACTCCTACATCGTCAGTATTTGGGAGGAGTACGATGAAACATGTAATAAAATATTTCCATATTTTTTCACTGGAGATTTAGCATGTAGAATATGTCCCTCTCAATAGAAAGTTAAAGCTTGAGTGCCCTTGTAAAGTCTTACTGGTAACAAAGCTGCTCAATGACAGCAAGTTTTTCTTTCAGTTTATAATATTAACAAACACATACTTGGCTGAGATGTGCAAATAGGCTAACTGAGGGTTGGACCATCTGTTAAAAGTAGGATTGTATTTGGAATTTGTGTAAAAATAACAACCCCCCCCCCCCCCCCCCCCCCCCCCCCAAAAAAAAAAAAAAAAAAACAGTGGACATACAAATTAGAAAATAACTTCTTTTGACTCATACTTTAAAAGAGGTGAATTCCAACATGTGGTTAGTCATAGTTGCCAGACGGATGACTAACCAACAGCATAGTTTAAGAAAAGGCATCATATACATGTGTAAAACTTCTGTGACTACAGCTGGTGTGATTTCCCATTATTATTTGAAAATGAATTATTCATTAAATCAGACCTATGCAAAAACACACACAGTGAGATGCACGTAACACACGCACACAAGCGCACATTATCATTTGCTAAAGATGGCCAGACTCTAAATGGCTTTTCCATTATTGAGTTTAGATGGGACAGCCTATCTCTATCCAGATGATAATGGCATTAGATGCTTCCTGAGCTTACAAACACACCAGAGACAAGCCTCAAAGATAGAACACAAACACAGGGAGGAGATAAAAATCAAACAACAAAATTGGAGTCGTAAAAACAGAAAGAGGTAGAGAGAAATGTTTTAAGATGCCGAAATTTCCAATATAGGGAGAGGAATTGACAGAATAAAGACAATAAAAGAGGAAGGATAATAGCAAACTTCCTGTATTTAATGTGTTCTTTACATGATTAAATTGAGACTGCGTAGTTTTTATTCCTTTTCTGTGGTAGTACATGTGGTAGTACATTTCAGTATTAACCCTAAGAGACCCAAACAGCCACTGTGACCAAAACTATCTACTGATCTAAAATGTTTAATACATGTTGATCCACTAATTCTATCAATACATGTAAATAATTGGTGTGAAATAGAGTTTTTCATCTTTTCATGGTCATCAGATATGACTCATTTGGACATTCAGAGGCTCCGTAGTGAATATGGAAACACCGTCATCTTCTACAACACTGATTCACCAGTAAAACCCATGGAGCTGGATTAATGACAGTGGATGGAGATGCTTGATTTATGTTCAGTTAGTGATAGATTCTGATGAAAATGTCACTTTTTCTTCACTTTTTTTTCTGTTTTTGATATAATAACCCTCAAATTACTCTGAGCTTTTATGAACATCTACATGATCATTAGGGATGGGAACCAAGAACCGGTTCTTTTTGAGAACCGGATCACTGTAGCTCCATTCCTTGGAATCGTTTGCCTGCCTGCTTAACGATTCTGCTTATCGATTCCGCCTTCATTGCACATGCGCAGTGACGTCACATGCACGCTGCATTGTTTTGGTCAGAACGTAGCCAACACGGGGTTGAGGCAAAAATGGTCTAAAAAGATGACACCAGGTCCACTTGTAACACTTGCAAAGCTCCCATTTCTTCAAAAGGGTGGAATCCCTCCAATATGCTCAAACATTTGCCCACATAGCATGTGATTCATTTGACATGCTATTCAGTGGCGCTTGTGAATGTAGCAGCAGAATGAACACCAGACCGTCATCCGGGCCCAGTTCTGGTTCCGGTGCGGGCAACAAACGTCATACCCCCTAAAATACAAGTTTCCAAAGGTAGGGGAAAGGAAATGAGGTGCACAACAACGGGAGACGGGCACAGTGGAACCGGTTCCACCACCCCCCCCAAACACGGGCCCAGCATCATCTGTTATTATTATTTGTACATACTGTACATATTAGATTTTCTGTGCAGAGATGGAAATTTAAAAGACAGTTAATGCAAACACACCCGTTTGTACTCTTTTATTCCCTCACCCAATGAGAATCGATAAGAGAATCAATAAGGAATCAGATCGATAAGCAAAATCGATAATGGAATTGGAATCGTTAAATTCTTAGTGATTCCCATCCCTGATGATCAGTACATTAAATGTTGGAAAATACTTGATTTTCACAGAAAAAACACACAAAATACAGAAGATAATATTACAATAAATGGTGATAGACCACTTAAGGATGGTTCAATATAGAGAAAATTTCATTTGGGAACAGCAACAAATGTCACAATGGGTCCTTAATGGGTTAAAGGTAGGGTAGGAGATGTTTTCCTGGAGCATTTTTTACTATATTGCTTAAAATCCCCTTCACACCCCGATTGCAACCAATTAATTAAATGCTCAAACACAAAAATAAAAAAATTTAGTCAACTGTGGAATGGGCAGGACTGAAAAAACACCATCCAATCATTTTAACTGGCCCATCAAAATGATTGAATGGTGATATATCAGTCAAATTCAACTGCCATTTGTCCCTCCCCCGTCTGCGAGTACAATCAGTACAATGGAGGCGTGGCTTCGGGGGGAAGTCTGAAGAAAGGGGTTTGAACTTTTGAATTGTGTATTTTCTAAATGTAGCTTGCTCAAACTGTTTTGCCAGGATCTCCTACCTACCTTTAAATATTATCATCAGGCTGATTTGAAGAGGAAAAAGCACAGGCTAAAACATCTGCATCATAAAATAGAACAGTAGCTAAAGTTGATTTTACGTCACATCAACAGTATTAGAATTCTACTTTTCTGAAATAGATGCCCAAGTGAAACATTTGAGATCAGCTCTGGGTGAATGCATATGCCTTTTATGTTATTTTGTCCTCATAGAACCCCATATTCCCTTTTGCTGCATAAATTAGATATGAGTTTTAAACACTGATTACAATAAAAGTCAAATGCTCGATTTGTGAGTTCAGCCTGTGCCGACCCTACCTGTCACTCAGCTTCAGACCACACAATGCAATAAGTGGAGCAATTTATAGAATATTTAATAAAAAGCAGCATTAACATAAAATAATATCAGCCGGGTGGGTTGGTTTTCACATCTGATTCATCTGATGTAAGGCATTAGTTCCTTAATGCACTCAGCGTCCATAAGACCAGAACCTTCACAGAAAAGATTGCATGACATGTTTTCTCCAGAAGCAGCAGCTGTGGCAATAGGGGGGAATTTTGGCAATCTTGGATTTTATTGGAACCGTGGGTGCAAACTGCTATCGTCAAGGAGCATGACTAAGCCTGTATCTTCTCTAGATGTCGAAACGTTTGCTCTCTGCCCAATGCACAGAAACAGAATCATTCAGAAAGATCAGAGGAAAGACAAATAATCTTATCACTTGTGTGCACTGAGCCACAAAATAGAGTAGGGGGGAAAAAAGTCCAAACTCTACTATGAATTTGAAGTTTCAGATAAATCAAATACTGTCTCTTGTGCAACTTCTACTAATACATTTTTTTTTTTTTTTTTTTTTTTTTGTTTCAGGTGAATTTCTAACCAGCAAAGTCATTAAAAATATATATATAAAAGGGACGATGAATGTAACATCTACACCTCCATCATCATCAACAACGGTTGCAAACTCAACTGTATGTGTTCGAATTGGAGCTAATGCTATCAGCGACGTCCTGATGTCGGTTTACATCCTGGCTTTTATCTTTGGTTTGATCTTCAATGTTCTTACCTTTGGCCCGATTGTGCAACAAGTGAAACGACAAAACGTCCTGGGCATCTTCTTGCTCTGCCTGTCTCTATCTGACCTACTTTTCATCTTCACCATGCCACTTTGGATCAATTATTATCTGCAGGACCACCACTGGAGGCTAGGTCCCGCCTCATGCAACATTGCTGGCTTCTTCTACTACTCCAACATGTACATCAGCATCTTCCTGCTTGTTTGTATCTCTGTAGACCGCTGCGTGGTGGTCACATACCCACTTCGCTCCAAAACCCACCGTACGGCGTGCTACGTGTGGGCACAATGTGCTGCAGTTTGTGTCATAGTGATTGTTCTGCATGTTATGGTACTAATAAACGACAACCTCACAGATGCACACGATGAGGTCAACAACAATGACCGCTGTTATGAGACCTTCCCCATGACGTCTCCTATTGCTTTGTTCAACATGCTAAGAGTGGGGTTTGGCTTTGTGCTGCCCCTGCTGATTTTGGCAGTGAGCTACTGGAAGGTACTGGCCACTGTCGGTCAGAGTCCTGGTCTGAGCGCCCAAGCTAAGAGGAAGGTCCGTTTGCTGTCCTTTGGGGTAATTGGGATCTTCTCAGTTTGCTTCGCTCCTTATCACATTCTCTTGCTTGTACGCTCTTTAGTTTTCTACCACAGTGACAATACACTACCCGACGGAAGCTACTGCCAATTTGAACAAAAAATGCACTTCTACTTCTCATGCACACTGGCTCTATCCAGTCTAAACTGTGTGGTGGACCCTGTGCTCTATGTGCTGGTCAGTAACGGGTTCCAAAAGGAGGTCAAACTGTGCTGCACGAGACAAAAAAGGACACAGACAGAAGAATGTGCCTTAACTGCATACAACAGGGAGAAGTGTAATAATAACTTAATATGAAAAATAAGCTACATGGTAAATATGTTGGTATATATGTACATTTATATACATGCATGAGTGTGTACTGTATGTGCCTTTAAACCCGATTATGCATAATGTGTTGTTTTAACATATGACCACCTTCAAACTTAACGACTGAGTGGCAGGATAATTCACATGCTATGTGCAACCTCTGACATGCAGACAATCAGAACAGAATCAATTTCCTGTATTCTCCATCTCATCCTGAGCAGAGGCGGATTTGAATAACATGCATGTTGGTAATTGGATTTCAGTCCTAGGTTCTGTTCTCCCAAGAGTTCTTCAGTGGCAGCCACTTCTGGTTTGTGGATGGCCAATACCGGAGCTGAAGTACTCTTGTATTTTCCCTCCAATCTAACAAGGATATTGTGACCGTAATTGTGTGACCCTGGTATAACTAAAAGTGCATTATCTCTGAAGCAAAATAAAAAAATATATATATTTATCTGCACGAACATGTCCTCAATGTCTGACTTGCATCAAAATATTGGGTTGTTGTATTTGTACAGTTAATTGAAATAAACCAGTGATGTCAACAGATGCTCAATACTTGGGTGGTTTATGCAGCAAACGTGTTCTTTTTTGATCTACATATTCATAGGTTACAAACACATTCCTCTTTTTATGCACATTAATAATCACCTTTGACCACGTTTTAAAATTACATACTGAGTCCCAGTTACACTTTATCTATCAAGACTAAATTACATTGCCACAATCATCTCATGAGAAGAAGTAAAATATGTTTTATTCCAACTTTATGGGTAACAGTGTATTTCCATAGGAAGGAAATGTCTCATGCTGTTAACGCAGAAGTACTTTGTCTTAACTGTCAGAGTATAAAGGTGATGATAAATATAGCACGGGCATGTGGGTACAGGCTGCAAAAACGAAACTCATGTTTGCGTGTAAGACTGAAAGAAAGGAGAAAAAAGAGCAGAAGTACAATCAATAATGTTCATTTATTAATATATTTATTTTTATTCATTTCGTTTTATCCGTTACTCATATTGCTTCTTCCATTCATCAATACAGCTCTTTGTGAAGAGCATCAATAAATCACCAGCTGAGCATTTGATATATAACCAGTACAAACCCTGCTGTTGTGGTTTGTATTAACCATTATTATTTTTGTTTTTTGTTACAAGTTTACAGCTGACCACTTGACCCTTTTTATGACACATGAAAACTCTGTGTATTAAGGAGAATGTATAGTATGATGTGTCTTCATTTGAAAATACTTCAGCTGTTAGAAATATTACTCATTTATATTTCAAGGATCGGTTGCTGTCTTGTTGCTATGTTGTAATTTTCTAATTTTACTGGTTTTCATTGTCGATTGTCATGTTTTATCCGTTAAATCCCAATATAGCTCATTCACAAAGATCACAAAGAAGACTTTTACCCTGAAGGGGAGGCAAGGGGTATTGTTTTTGGTTCAGTTTGTTTTGTTTTGTTTTTTTGCCTGTTTGCTTGTTTGCTTGTTAACACTCTAGCAGCAAAACTGTTGCTTCAGTTCATACCAAATTGGGTTTATAGATTGTCAGTGACCCAGAATAGATCTGATTACATTTTGGGAAGCACAGGTCAAAGTTTCTGTTTTTTTATGAATTCTTTAAATCTTTTTTTCCCATTTACTTATAATAGGTGACATTTCATGTCTATAAAAACATCAATTTTGTTTCAATTTACTTCAAACTTGGCACATAGTATATAGAGGCAACGGATATGCTGACATCAGCACATGCATAGACATGATGACATCAGCTGAATTGATGCCCAGATAAGCTACAATACTTGCGAGGGACAGGGTTTGTTGTGCCTAGCACCACTTGTTTTTCTTTTTTTAGAATGATGCATAGGAGCAGCAATCGGAAATTGTGTGGATGATTCTAAAAGTATAGACAGATCTTGGACCTCTCCTGGGATTAGATGACACTGTCCAATTTTGGATTTCATCAGGTCATGTGATGCTGGACCTCTGCTTCTCCTCTCCTCAGTGTACTGTTTTATTCTTGTGGCAACTAGAAGAGACACGACCCGAATGAACAATTTGACTCCTTATCTGTAAAACTTTAAATACAGCCAAGTTTAAACAAATTACCAAAAGCTGTAGTCCATCATTATGACATTAGATTCAAGATATTTTCTTTCCAGACTCAGCTTTTAATGAACTAACTCTGACTGAAGCCAGACGCCCTGGAGATCAATATGGTTTCATGGATTTGCTGTTCTCATTCACTCATACTGCAGGGTTGGTCTGCAGGCATGATACAGTAGCTATTGTTAGACTGGAGTTATTTTAAGTATTGAGACACATGCAAAACAACACACAATGGAAACCAATTTCCTATTTCCTTCACCATAATGAGCAATCATTGCTAATCAGTTCATACTTTTATTGAACTGTTACTGTCCTGCTGTTCACTGAGTGTCTTTAATGAAATAGCAAGTATTAATAATCCAGCTCCATGTATGTGTGGACTAATGGGTTTCTAATCAACAAACACAAAGTGGTTTAGCATTAGATTTGATACTTCATTAGCAACATAATAAGCAGTTTGATCCTCATTCTTTGACAACAGCAACACAGGCTGCTATAGATAACATCAATATGTAGTTTAAGTTATCTTTTGATAACATCATGGTACTGAAAGGAGTTGAACTAATGTTGTTACATATTCATTGAATGTATTTATTGACTTTTAATGGTCAGTTTGAACATGGGAACTAAAATGCAGATTTACTGAACTTCATGAACACCTCTCCACCACTAACGGAAACTTATACTGTCTAGCTCAAAGTTTAACACCTCCTCTCACACTTTCACACAAAGATAAAAACGAAACTGACAAGTGATTTTCTCACACTTTTATTTCACAGACAGGAACAACCAGGAACAAACAGGAACAAAGCAACCATTTTTTTTGTTCATGCTTGCCAATCTAACACATTTGTTTTTTTCACGTATATTCTTTTTGAACAACTGTTGACAACTGCATGTATATGCATTGCAATGAATACCCCCCCATTTTCTCTTTGACTCACTTGCCCATATAAACCCATGAGGACACTGGGATACTATTTTTTGCTTATGATATTTTCTAAACAACTGGCATAAATATCAAAACTGTCATTCCGATAGAATGGGAACAATGTATAAATATATATGATTTGATATTTTATTTTCAGTTCAGTTAAACAGTTTTTAATGATATTTAGATTTGCACTACACCAATACTATATTATCAGTCCTGGTTTCAGCTCATCATAACTCACAAATAAAAGCACTTAAAGCAAAATCTCCCCTGTACCAGCAAGACTCTAAAGTCTTGATCTTTACAAACTCCACCCACTGTTCTTTAAGGTGAACAAACATCTTTATATCCTTGTATCTTTGTGTTGAATTATACATTCAATTAACAAATCCAGCTCTATGTGATGTCCAAACATCTGAGTTGGTGATGAAAATCTTCACCCTTTACAAAAGGGTATTATGCATGGCGAGCAACAAAATTAATGGCACCCTTGAAATGCATTACCAATTTGATCTCACGTCATTTCATTATTTTTAATCTTTTGATTAATCTTCACAGACGGTATATTTTTCACGCCTTTGATGCTTCACTGGATCAAAACAATCATGATCTTTTCAGGCCGCATACGACAAACAAACTTTTATCAGCACATTTCATCAGCTACTTCATCCTCAGTTGGTAGTTTTACTGGCATAATTATGAGTTTATAATGACATTGTGTGTTTTGGTGACTGATTCCCCAAAGTAAAACCAATCATTTATTTCAGCCCATATGAGCTACCTTATTAAACTCAGAGCTGGTTGATTAGAAACTGAAAAATCCAAGGAGGCCCAACAATCCCACTTTTCCTCTAAGGTCCACAGGCCAAAATGAAAGCTGAAACAATTGTCTCTGTTGGTTCAAAACAGTGGTATAGGTGTGGTTTGAACCCATCTGGGGACACAACCACTAACCCAAAATAATATACAGTATACATACACATAGGACTGATATGTCTAATTTATTTTTGAGGGCAATTTTTAATATCAAGTAAATAGTATCTCTGTGATGAACTGAAGATTCATCCAGGGTTTAGTCCGCCTTCACCCGCTGGTAGCCACAACACACCCCAGCATCCCTACAACCCTCTGGAGGACTAAGCAGTTTGGAAAATGAAGAAATGAATAGGATCAAATGAAACCAACATTTTGTTCACACTTTCAAAGGTTATATTTGCTCAACACTGATGCTGATGCCTCCGTACTTACAACAACACATCAGCATATGTTGGTATGGTACATGAGATTAAAACTAGACTCAAAATAATACATCATATGATATCTCACTTCATATTTTTTTCTTCAAAATAAACACTCCATGACACGCCATGACAGAAGTGACATTGACCTTTGCCAAAAACACTGGCATAACCCCAGACAATGACAGACTCTGTCTTTTGGACTTGTTGCTGGTAACAGTCCTGACAGTCAGTTGACAGTTGGTCCGGAGAACACAGAGTGGTCCGTTTTGTTTTTATATAAAAGACCTGGTGTACTGATTGTTCCATCCCCAATGCTTCTGAGCCAAAGAAGTTAATAATGCTTCAGTTAACAAATAAAATCTGAGCTGACATTTGTACATGTAGTGGTTGACAATGGTTTGCCACAGTATTCACATTCCATCAGCTATGGCTGAATGACTTATTTATTTTATCTATTTTATTTTTTACTTGTTCTGAGCAGAAGGAAAAAAAACTTTGTGTGTACAAGGAATTAATAGCAGAACAAAAATAAATTAATAAATAGAGGTGATCAAGACAGTATATCAATTGTCATGTCCACCTGTAATAACAAAATAAATACAATATGTATTGCTCGAAAAGGCGTGAAAAGAACAAAACATATTAAATCCCACTCCCACCTCTCATTTATACAACATAACACATCGCATTTGCTTGCTATGATCACCCTTAATGCAGTGTTGTCTAAGAAAACAGAGATCAAGGCTGTTCAGCTTATAGTTGCACTCTTGCCCTTTCATGCACCAAAATATATTCTGGTTCCTTGACTCCTTTAACTCTGCTCTGTAAAGTAGAGAGGACATATCCAAATCCTCTTCTTTCTTTGAGAAACATTGTTTTTAAACATTACAGACTTTCTCACTTGTTCATTGACAAACAGGTGATTTATGGCCCCTCTGTGCTCCTGAAGGATGAGACCTGTCCTGGACGTGACCATCCCCTGTTCACATCATTCATTATGGTCCTACACTGCTTATATCACACCTTTTTTTAATGAATGTGTTGCATAATGGATGGGTTATTTTTGGATTTCCTAATACAAAGCATTTAATGAATTAATGACACGGGATTTTAGACTTACATTTATCTCATCATTTAATATATCCATCCATTATCGTTTTTCCTGCTGCTACTGCAGTTATATTGGATAGACGGATGACATAAGGTAGTTTTCATTTTAAAATGACACGGTATCTGGCTGTAAATTAGGACTTGGAATGTGGCAAGTCATTGGCAACAAATTGCAATTACTTAGCATTATTTGGCATGAACATGTACAAAACATACTGGCACGCACAAGTGTATGTGTCATTGCAACAGAGGAAAATAATGGCTATTGGCATGGCTCTCCAATGGGTTTTACTATCTGAAAGATAAGATGTTATGAATAAGCTCACATAATTATTGTAATATTGAGGTTTTATCTTTCCAAAATATTGGTAAGGGCCTGTCTGTACGGTTATTAATTCATGTGTAAAAGTAAACCAAGTAGCAGATGAAATACCTGTGACAATAAAAATGTTTTATTGATGTTGCATCCCTATTGTATGCAGCCTAGACAAGTGTCCTGCAGTCATATGTATGTTTTTAATACGGAGGATAAAATTATTTAGTGATAGATGAATGGTGTAAAAATATGCTGTGTTGGAAAAGGTCATCCTACATTCATGGTTTTAATTTAGCCATTTTTCAGTATATGGAATTTGTCAAACTGAAGATATCTGTAAGAAAAAAATCACCTTTAAGCAATCAACTTCCCCCTGAAACACTATATCTAGCAGACCACTACATAAGAACAAAAATCAAATGTGAAAGGGAAGTGAATATAGTCTCAAGGTTCACTTAGAGAAAACAGCCAAAGTAAACTAGAGTCTGAGCAACAGGGATGTCAGCATCAGAAGCATTAGGGGAGGCATAAGGGTTATTAGCTGACACCAAAGCTGCACTGGATATTTTTGTTCCTGTTAGTCAGATGACTGAACAACTGGCATTTTGAAAGTTTATCAAGGATTAGATGGACCTGTTGACCCGTCACGAGAATATTTTAATTATGTGCATTGTAAGATTTATGTGAAGCTTTCATTTCTGAATATAACCATTTAATCATAGCAATAGTTCTGAAAAAGGAACAGAACTGAATAAATATAATTTAGATCACATTAGTCAGTTCTATGGTGAGGCTTTTTACATATGATAAAATATTCACTTAATATCAAAGCACTGACAAAAGCAGAAAGCATTAATCATACATGATGAAAACTCAACAGAAGTGCCGCCATCACAAATGACACTTAGAGGCATCTTCATTGTTCATGAACTGAATATTAATTAGCATAGATCAATGTGTCATTATTTTTTTTCCAGACAAAGCCACAGCATTAGGACTTATCTGGTAACACCTCTCTTGTTTCCATATTGATTGCATTTTACATTTTAAACAGTGATGTGCAAGGAACACATAAATTGCAAAATTTTTTTTCCCCTGTGCTGTACATAATCAAGGTTTTACCACAGATGCAGACAATTTCACAAAATAAATATTACATAATGACACAAAAAAGCAGCCAATGTGTATTACATCAAAAATAAATATAAAATACATTAGGGATATTTATGTAAGACATACCGATACTAAGATTTTGCATCACTGACATTCACTATCAGGGACAACATGAAATAATCACATTGCATTTTTTTTTTTTTTACCCGCCTCCTTTTCTGTAGTGAGAAAAGTTCATTGTACGGTCAACTCCCTAAAGTAAGGCATTTGCTGTTTTTGGATATCATGCCCCAGTAACCCATGTAACAGCCCCTGTCTTCAGCCTCCAGCATCAGTCAGCCTAAAGCTGTGTTTATGTCACTGCTGACCTTTCGAAAGGTGCAGGATCTGCTAAGTGTCTGTGCCAGGAGCTTGGCAGCCCATAAAGAAAACAGTTGTTCCAAAAGATCAAGAAATCTTATTCATCATCGTTCTAAACTACAGTATGGTCTACTTTCTTGTGTACTGGTCATATGTGGCCTTATGTGGTAATGCGTCTTCTGAACCAATAAAGGGCAAAATGTTCAAGTCATAAACTGAACAGAGAAATTGAGATCTCTTTTTTTTCTCTTGGACACTTCAGACATTAAAATCAATGAGGTGCATGTGTCATCTTGAAGGTAATGTCAGTTCCTGGTAAAACAGTTGTGTTACAAGAAATACAGTAAAAAGATCAGGTTCTGGATGTCACCCCTGTTGTTTGCTCCTGACGACCGTGACATGAGCACAGGTAACGTTTTAGATGCATACGTACTTTGCTGTGCAGTGAGGCATAGATGAAAGGATTATAACATGCAGAGCTCATGGCTATTAAATGACAACACACCTGTAGAACATTTATGTAGCGCTTGTCTATGATATGGAACTCTGGGTCCAGGTCCAGCAACAGGTTCAGCACCTGCATAGTGACATAAGCATATTTGTAAATGATCTAAATCTGTATTAGAATCTAAAAAACACAGACTAAAGCCACAGATAAGGATGTGCAAATTCCTTCTATGAATGACCAGTTTCAAGTTTCCCCCAAAAAACTCAACAGTGACCAAAAGTATCCACTGACCCAAAATGTTTAATACCTTGCGAATCATTAATTCTATCAATACATTTGTATAAATCAGGTAAAATGCAGTTTCTGAGCTTTTCAGGATGATCAGATATGACCCATTTGGATTTTCAGAATCTCTGTAGTGAACATGGAAAAATATTCTGCACCATTGATTCACAAGTAAAACGCATGCAGTTATTATTATTATTATTTTTTTACAGTCAATTAATGATAGATTTTGCTGAATAAAATCACTTTTTATTCAGTTTTCTTTGTTCTGATATAATAACCTTTGAATTTACTGTCAGCTCTTGTAAACATCTACATAATCAGAGAATTAAATGTAGGAAAATTGTGCAGGGAATATTATAATAAATGGTGATAAAAAAAATTTTCATTTGAAAGATGTTATAAAAACACTTCTAGGTATTAAAAGGTTAGATATTTGTTTGTTTATTTATTTAAAACACAGGTGTCAAACATGTGGCCCGGGGCCAAAACTGGCCCGCCAAAGGTTCCAATCCGGCCCATGGGATGAATTTGCAAAGCGCAAATTAGGACATCAAACTCAAAAATAATATCATAATAACCAATAAATAATGACAACACAATTTTTTCTCTTTGATTTAGTGCAAAAAACATAAAATTATGAAAATGTTTACATTAAGACAACTGTCCTTTAACAATAAAATGTGAATAACCTGAACAAATATGAACAACCTGAAATGTCTAAAGAAAGTTAAGTACAATTTTAACAATTTTCTGCCTGTTACTAAAAGTTTTGTGCCTTTGTAGACCTGATCTGTAATGCACATGTATACATGATTAGTAGAGCCATAATATTGATAAAACTGTAGTTATATTTCTTAACAAATGTCAATTTTTTCAGGTTATTCACATCCTTTTTTTGGGGGGATAGTTTGTAAATGTAAATATTGGCATAATTGAATGTTATTTTTTGAGCTAAAACAATTTGGAGTTGTCATTATTTATTGAATCATGCTGTTATTTTACTGGTTCGTCCCACTTCAGATTAAATTGGGCTGAATGTGGCCCCCGGTAGAAAATGAGTTTGACACCCCTGATTTAGAACATGCAAAGAAACAAAACAAAACAAAGCAAAATAAGACAAGAACAAAATAACATTTAAATGAACACAGTCCATCTTCAAGTACGTACAAGTCTGAATTTTGCACGGTCAAAAAGGAGTAGAAAGAAGTATAAACTTATTTAATCCTACCCCTCAAGTGCTTTTACACATTTATCACTAACTTAATACAAGAATCAAACAATACATTATTCCTAATTTTAGCATTCAACCACAACTAAAACATAATGCAGTGATTGAATAATGCACATCAAAATGATCATAGTAGTACAGTCATACAAACAGTATATCGTATATAACCCTTCAAAAACTATACAGCAGGTTGTTTTTGCTATTGTGATTGAATATAAGCTGAATATAACCTTTAGCATGTTTCCTCTGTGATTGTGTGTAAAAGTTGAAACTAAAAGCTCATACTACGCTCAATTTAATACCTTCCTAATATGAAGATTGTCAGGAGTTAGGATTTTGCATGGTTCATTGTGGCTGGAATTTTGTCTTTGTTGCTACATTTACCTGCTGATGAGTTTCTGTGGTTAATGATATGTAAAACACACAGAGTTAGAAATTCCCTCTTTTTTTTAAAATCACACATTCCATTGAACATGATAAACACTGAGGAGAACAGTATGAAACTCACCTGCAGAGGAAGCCAGCACAGGGCAAAAGCCAGGACTGAGGCCACTAGCAGAGAGAAGGTCTTCTTTCTCCTTTTGCTCCATCTCTGCTGGCTGCTGTATGGTTCTCCAGGTACTGTGTAATGCTTTAAGCTGACAGTAATGGCACAGTAAGACACACTGACGGACAACAGCGGGATCATGTAGGAGGCAATGAGAATAAAGCAGGAGTAGAGAAGTCGCAGGTTGCTACTGTTAGGCCAGAATTCCTCACACACCACAAGGTCAATTTTGCTGGGCCGTAAATCCACGTAGCGTGTGTAGAAGGATGGAGGTGCAGCCAGGGTAAGAGACAACAACCAGATACCCAGCGTCACTGCACCACAGCCCCACAGAGAGATCCTCTTCCGGACTGGGTGAGCTGAGACAAAGAGTGAACAAGGTGTCACAAGAACTGATGTGAAAGCAGAAAAAACGCTGCATTATTTCACAAATTAACCCAGCGGTTCTCAACCTGTTTTGCCTCGTGACCCCATTTTAAGATCAAAAATTTCTGGTGACCCCAAACATTCAAAACTGAGGCATTTTTTTGCTAAATTAATTTGTTTTTAATCTTTTAATAGTTTACTGTACTATGTTGCAAATAAACGTTAATTTTAGATGACATTTAGTCTATATAAAGTATATTATTATGGACAGAGGCAGAAAATCCATTTTGAGATTACTGCACAAAGTGAGAATTTTATTTTCCTTGGTCAGGATATGTACAGTCAGTCCAGCTTGTATTTACAAGGCTGACAGTTAATATTGAACAAACAAATCAAACTATGAATTATGAAAGAGCTGCAGCATCTGAAACCGACCACAATGAACATTTGACAGGTAAACAGGACCACAGTGCTTCAGTTTCAGCTTCAGAGTTTGTCATGTCTTTTATGTATTGGGATTGTCTCTGTCAACTCACCATATATTTTTATTAGTAAGTTTTCTATTTTTATTTTTATGAATTAATAGAAATTTCAGGTGACCCCATTTGAATTTCAGGCGACCATACGTGGGGTCCCGACTCCAAGGTTGAAAAACCACTGCAATAAAGCATCTGTAACTATTCTTTAATCATTGTTTTGGCATACATTTTTTATTTGCATCAGTCCAGGGAGTGACTGTGGCAGTGTTTGTGATGATTATAGCCTATTTACCCGACAGCAATTTCTCTGCAATCAGAGTTTACAAAAGCTGCTTTTACGACATACTACTGAACAACTGGTATTACATCAAATACACCAAAAACAAGTCTCTAGATAGAGGGTTTAATAAAGACTGCAAATAACCCTTTTAAAATCCTGTGTGGGACTTATTGCCAAAGTGGTGAAAATTGCAACCAAGTGATCACCCCTTGGCTTACCCTCCCCATTGAAACAGACATAGGAAAACCTATGGGGCCTCTAACAGTGTGTAGTTTGTCATAAAGAACCACTCTCTCTCTCTCTCGCTCTCTCTCTCTAGTTATGAGTAACTTCTAGTAAGGCAACAAAAACAAAATTCTCATCAAGCAATTATATATTAAAGAAAATGCTATCATGAAAAATGTATTCCAATTAAATGAGATCTCTCTATAAGGGGTAGAGGATTGCATGTGAAATATAACATCAATATTTATCATGAATAGCAATTATAAATATTAGTCGTATTATGATATATACCATTTGTTTATAAATTTATTTCTATTTCAATCTTTATTTTAAAGGTTCAATAAGCAATATTTTTACAGAAATGGAATTCATGGTGTTGTTGTGATGTTTCAACCACAGACTCTATATAATTAGTGGATAGAGGGACCATTATATAATCTGTTGGTTCCTGAACTGTCCATTTGAAGAGGTAGGTTGCAATTTGGCCATCACTGGGCTGGCTTTTTGGAGGGACTTATGGCAGCACAAAGGATAAGAGGTCAGCTAATGCTAAGCGCTAATAACTCAGTGCTTAATAATGTGGTAAAATGGTCAACTCCATCAAACTATGTGTAACGAAGTCATTTTACAGTCTTTACAGTAAAAAAAAAATCATAATGTAATATTTATTGAGAGAAATTCATTGGAGCAAAGCATTTTTGGATCCAAACCCAGAGGCAGCCAATGGTATTACTGGTATAACTTAAGATAGGTGCACATTGGCGTTGTTCTGGAGCCTACATCCTTCCTTTCAGTTTGTAATGTTAGCACAGAAGGGACTTGTTTTTCTCTTTTTTTCCCTTTTGTAATGAGTGGCAATTCCCAGCGTCTTGTACTGGAATACTTGAGTGTGGACCAGTGGAGAGCATCAGTTGAGGGGTATTCACTTGGTTGTAATCTGCAACTTCACCACTCGATGACACTATCTTAAGGTTCCTGCAGACTGTGAGTTCCTGCAGACTGAGTTTATTGGATACCATGTTTTGTAACAGTGACGACACATGTGCTCACTGTGTGATGATAGAATGAATGAATCTCAGGCTACAGATCAAGTAAAAGTGAACAATTATAGAACTAAGATGAAGATAATCACATTCTTTCATCATTAATCTGTGACAGCCCTAAAACTGCAGTGTATAGTCCAACTTCACAAACAGATTGCATGACCTCAACTTCATTCTGACCTTGAATCAGCACTGTAGGTGTAAATGTACTGTGAATGTTAGTTCCTGTTCTTACCTACAACAACATAGCGATCCACAGCAATGGCAGTGAGTGAAAGCACTGATGCAAACACTGTTGCACATTGCAGCAAGGGCACCAGGTGGCAGAGGGGTCTCCCAAAAGCCCACCCGTGACTGTCGAAGGCATAGGACGCCGTCAGTGGTACGCAACTCAGACACATTAGTAGGTCCCCAGCAGCTAAGTTACCAATGAAGAAGTTGGTGGCGTTGTGAAGTTTCTTGTCAGCCAAGATACAAGCCAACAAGACGGAATTGCCAACACCAGCTACCACCACCACAAGGTAGTAGAGAGGCAGGAAGAGAGATTTGAACTGCAGCAGAAGCTCCATGCCTGTGAACATGTCCAGAGGATCGCTGTGGTTGAGTCCATGACTTTTGCTGCCATCAAGGTTTTCTTGTCCCGCTTCATGGCTGGTGTTTGTGTTTATGGTGAAATCTTCATCCATGACTATATCCATGTCTCCAGAGGCAAACCTAAAAACAGTATGTATATTAAGAAAACTCTGTAAATCCATTCAGGACTCTGAAATTGCTGAGATAATCAATATGTGTTCTATTGGGAAATAATATTATTCTGTCATGTTAATGAAATATTGACTCATTACTACATTATATTATATTATTTTTACATCTCAGTTGGTTCTCTGGTAACACAGAACTTTTTGGATGTATGTTTTTGATTTTGGGAACAGAAATATTTCTATTCTGTATCTATCTTCAGAAGTCATTGATTCTCGAAGAAAGAATAATGATATCTCATTGAGAATTAATGACTCTTCTAGAAAATGTTTTTGAAGTTTCACTGCCTTGCCCAAGGACAAAACATAAGACATTTCTTTTATTCATCAGTGCTTTGTGATAGAGCATGCAATGAAAGTATGCAGCCTGGTTATTTTTCTTTCAAACATCGGTTAAATCACATTTTGGACACTACCACCACATCAGGAACTTGTAGCTCATAGATGCTGAAATATGATAAAGAAAATGAGACTTTAAAGGGATTTGGCCTGTATGTCTGCAATTTTCAGGAATATAGAATGGTATTTGCTCTTATGTATCTGCATAATTGCACTGACCACATTAGATTAGATGGATACACAAAATATCCCTTTAGGCCATTAGTGCCCATTTAATTCACATTAATTGAATACAGACCAGCCCAGATGTCTCTGGATGCTACAACTTTTTCCATGGAAATTTGAGGCATGGTTTTGAGTGGGAATATGTTAAGAATTGCTAAGTATTTTGAAAACATTATGATTCCTACCCCTTAGTCTTGGGCAATAAAATATGTACAGTACTATGCAAAAGTTGTAGGCCACAAGTAGATTTGTTGTTTTAACAAGACTGTCATGTTATATTAAAATATGCAAATGAATTTTTCAGTTTCTAAAACAGCATTAAAACAAAAATTTCAGGCAATGTAACACATAAGTATCTGGTATTTACTGTGACCTTTCTTTGTGCTTGATGTGTCTTGAACATTTCTGTGGAGACATTTTTAGATTTACTAAACTAATTTTCTACTGTTTTACACTACGTTTCATTCAACACATGTCCAGTGTTTCTATTGTTTTGGCTACTTTTTATCATTGGAACAGACATCACTCTAAATTCAGACTGTTTCCAGTTGAAGCCAAGTAGTTTATATTTTTTGTGACTTTTTAGTGCAGTGCATGATATTCCTCTCTATTTTGTTTGTTTCAAATAAATAGATTGGAATATTATGCTCATTACAACCATGTGTACATACCTTTACAACCATCTATGGTCCAGTTTCGACCAGCTCTAAAGTGTCATGAGATAACTTTTGTTATGATTTGGTGCTATATAAATAAAATTTGATTGATTGATTGATTGACTGACTGACTGGTTGGTTGATTGATTGATGTAAAAATAACATGGTTAAGTGTGGCCCAATACTTATGCACAATACTGTATATTACGCACTCTTAACAAAAGAACTGCCTGTGCTTTCGTTTCTCTGCCCACAAATCACCTTTGTGGTTGACACCCAGTCACAACTGCATGCTAAAGTCTTCTTCAGAGTTACATTTACTAAATTCCATAGCATTTATTGATTATTTTATTCATATTTTAGCTTTCCATGTTCCAAAATGGATTTTGCAAAGGACAAGGCTTATGTTTAAGTAATTTTTTTTTGCTTATTTTTCAGCAATGGTGGATGTACCTACTGGCACCCTTAACCACGCTGTTTGAAAATCTGCACAAAAAACTGCTGTTTTAACCGGGAATCAGACCTCGGTCTTCTGCCTTGCAGTCCCAAGCATTACCTATTGAGCTAAATCTCTGTTGGCCTAAGGATTGACCTATTTGCTGTCTGATTGCCTTGATACTTTTTGGGATGTGACATTTACATCTAAGCTTCCGGGTTAATCAAGATTAAAGTGTATATTATGATGTGAAATATGACTGTAATGCACAATATGGCCTGTAAACAAGGCAAGAAGTCTTGCTGAGCAGGAATATAACAATTCAGAGAAGGCTGTCACATATGTATGTATATGTAGTCCCCCCCCATATCCACCACTGTTCAGCCTTTGTTGAATATTGCATGCCTAACTTTCGACCACAAACTAGAAATAATGACAGAAAAATGTATCAGCCTGTAAGATAATGAGAGAAAAAACCCATACAGTGACATAGATTTGTGTAGCAGAAGTGAGCCATAAAATGGCATGAAGACCCCAGCAGATGAGTAGGCAATTTGTTCAGGAAGATTTTCAGTCGTCGATTCAGTCTATGAGTCAGAGACCATTTAAAAGAGACTCGCATTATGCTCTTAGAGCCCTGAGAAACCTGCTAAAAATCTCTGATGCAGGTGTATTTAATTCAGTCTTTGTCATTACAACTGCAGTAAGCCTGTCTTCTCTATTCACCACCTGCAGTTCACAGACCATGCAAGTGTAATACATTCACAAACAAAACCTTCCAGCTTTAGCAGTTAATACTGAACACTCATCAGTGCCTTTATGTTCTGAATCACTGCCTGAATGTCATATTTCTTTCTGATGCCTTTGAATCTTTTTGCTAATGTCAAATTGGCTTTTGACAAGAAAAAATCCTGACATTTCCCACTGGCTGTGTAGAGTGGATTTTTTTGGCAGTCTGTCATCTGCCTGTGTGACCAAAAACTGTACTCTGTGGTCCAGCTTCAGAGTTTCAAGAGGTTTTTCACAAGGCAAGACTTGACTTATATAACAATGGAAATGAAGCACCTGTGTCCTGTGTTTTAGATGGAGAGCCATCCAGATGGGCAAAGTGTAAATTGTTTTATATTGCCTCTCTGAGTAACAATCAGGAACAGCCTCCAAGAGTCATAAATGTTATGTTATTCAGGAAACTGAGTGAATCAAATGAAATGATTTGGTTTGGAAAGTGCCATTGTTTTCTCTCAGCAAACTCTGATTGAGAGGCGGGTTAGTAGTTTGAAAAGCATGCCAGTGTTGTTATGGGAAAAAAAAACAATAAACCCAACTAAGGGTACAAGGGTAACTAAGGGCTATTGTTTTTGGTTGGGTATGGTTCTTTGTTTCTTTGTTTGTTAACACTTTAGTAGCAAAACTACTGGTTGACTTCATACCAAATTGGGTTTATAGATTGCCAGTGACCCAGAATAGATGTCATTACATTTTGGGAAAAGTAGTTCAAAGTTCAAATTTTTTATGAATTTTTAAAATATTTCCTTTTCCCATTTACTTATAATTGGCAACATTTCAAATGTCTATAAAAACATAAATTTTGTTCCAATTTACTTAAACCTTCGTGCATATATAGAGGCAATTGTTATACATCACTCTGATATAAAGCTAAGGCATATGTATTTTTTTCACATTTTGGATACATTTTTTTCAATTTTTTTCCCCACCATTTACCTAACATTGTGGTACTCCACCATTATAAAGGATAGGGAACTCAGTACCCCCAAAAAAAGATCCAAAAATGTATCATTTCAACAAAGAACAAAGAGACAAACAAACAGTTTTGTGTAGTTTTGCTGCTAGTGTTTGTTTTATAACACTCTAGCAGCAAAACTACGGGTTGAATTCATACCAAATTGGGTTTATAGATTCCCAGTGACCCAGAATAGATGTCATTAAATTTTTGGAAAAGTAGGTCAAAGTTTAAATTTTTTATGCATTTAATGCCCCCCCCCCCCCCCCCCCCCCCCCCTCCACACACACACACACACACACACACACACACGCACACACACACACACACACACACACACACACACACACACAAACATTCTTATAATGGCTGAAATTTCACATGTCTATAAAAACATAAATTTTGTTTCAATTTACTTCAAACTTGGCCCACATATAGAGGCAGTTGATATGCTGACATCACCACATGCACAGACATGATGACATCAGATGGATCGATGCCAAAATAAGCTACAATATGTGTGGGGGCGAGGTTTGTTGTGCCTGGCACCACTTGTTTAACATGTTTTGTTTTACTGCTGTTGGTTTCTGAACTCGCAGTGAGTCGGATTTAACGTCAAAATGTAAAGATGTTGTTGGATTCAATGTAAAACTCATAAATTAGGTAATAAATTAGGAAAATAATGAAAAAAACTTAAATGGAAATGTGGATGCGTTTGTTTACTTAATCTAGATATTGTCCAAATATTGCAGTCATTAGATTCCAAAATTATGCAAAGATGAAGAGTTTGTAGTCAGATAACAATAGTTAAACATCACATGCAGCTTTAGCCTGCATCAACCAGAAAAAACTAGTAGAAAACTTAGTTAATGTAGTTTGCATATTTTATAAGAGGTGAGAAAATTGTCAATCAGATTGTTGATCATGATTCTACTTAAAAAAATGATATAATCCTTTAGCCAGACTGCCCAGCCATAATGCACAACTCTAAAATCAATAAAAATAAATCAATAAAAAAAAAAAAAAAAGAAATATTGGTCCATTATAACTGAGGGTTCCATCTCATCTTTGTCCAAATAAATGACCTGAATGCTGATAAACTCTTTAGCCAATGTACTCACAGATTCAATATGTAAAGTGCATCAGTGGAATCAAATTGACAGACATAAATCAAAATTGTCTTACGTCCAATTCAGCAGCTGTTAGTGACCATTACCTGCTCAGCTTCACTCTCCATTTGAAAGCTGCTTCTTCACAGTGGCAGACTGTTGTGTTTTTTTTTTTCTTATGCACGTGTCTCTAATCCTCACCAAGAATAGGTTTTTTCATGCCATCTGGTCTCACACTGTCTACCTTATCTGACAGCATGGAAGAAACCCACCCCTGCCTAGTAACGCTGTTGCCATGGCCTGTGTGGAAGCCATCCAGACCCTGCAGCTAATTTGCAAGGCGTGATGGGAATTGATAACCCTCAAAATGCAAAACAGGAAGGATGCTTCTGCTGATCACTGTATAGCTTGCTTTTCCCATCTCTCTTTACCTTTACTTTTTTGCTCTCCCTGATTCCGTTGATAACTTCAGCACATCATTCTTTTTCCAATTGTCTGAGTCCATTGGGGTGTGTGAAGAGAAACAAAGGTAGAGACAAACAAATATTAAACAAATAATCACTGTTGACTCTATAAGATTCTGATTCTGCACAGGCCTGCTCATTTTAAACTCTGCTTTTCCGTAAAAAAATGTAAGGGTCGTTTAGTTCTTTTTTGTTACACCTTTATCCCTGTAAATTTCAGTGATACGTTTTCGTCACTGCTATAAAAACAGTTTTTAATTCCCATGATATTAAAGCCTGAGACAAATACTGGGTGGTTTTTGTTGTTTTAAAGCCTGCACACTGAAATTTCACAGAGCGCTTGCTCGGGGCTACTGATCAGCTGCTGGCAAAATGTTATTATCGCTTGCTGACCCCTTCATTTGCAGCGGTCAAAACCTCTTTAATAGTATCGGCTGTACCAAGAAACAAAGCCAAGGCAATTGATTTTGTCCAATCACAGGTGTACAAATTAGAACAGCTTGTCAAGGTGCTTGATAGCAGAATTTATTAAGTGCATTGGGTGAAGAATGTTTTTGTTGTAGATTATACTTTGCGTCATTGACTACTGTAGGCCTGGGGGTGCTTATGTTCATTACTTTACTGCTAGAATAGCTCCAAAGCCATTCATACACATGTTTCAGCAACTCAGTAGAATGTTCTTAACATTTGTATTTGATTCTTTTTGCAATTTTCTAACCACATAAAGTACAAATGTAGTAAATGTATCTTTTTAAGTCTGGCATATTGCACTCTTCCCTTCAGTCTTCATTGATGTTGGCATGATGCACACAGATGTTTTTGTCCCAAAGATGTGAAAGATCCTGAACCATATTGTTATATTGTTAATCATTAAACAGCATTTATGTTGTACTCATCCGTTTTCCATATAAGCTTTCTGTCAAACTTATTTGTAAAATCTGTATATTATTGTATGTAATATACACACACACACACACACACACACACACATATATATATATATATATATATATATATATATATATGTGTGTGTGTGTGTGTGTGTGTGTGTGTATACATACATACATACATACATACACATTGTTGATGTACAAACACATTTTTTGAAGAAAATCATATATATATATATATATATATATATATATATATATATACACACATATATACACATATATATGTATGTACTTTTTTTTTTTTTGTAACGTTTTTTTCATATTTTGTGAATAGGAATGTGCAAAAACTATATTTTGATAACATTTGAGTATGTAAAAATATGACCATACATAGAACAGTTACATTAAACAAAGCACTAATCTACCCTTCAGACAATGGGTATTGTATGTACATATTATATGTATGTTATGTGTATATTATATATTAATCTTCCAGCTAATACATTATACAAGACAAGGCTTTTCATGTGCTAAGAAAGATTATACACAATTTATATGCAATACTCAGTTCATTTATAAGTTTTAAGTGCATGCAATTACATCTTTTAAGGTTTGTTGCTGACCTAAAATCACCTTTTAGAGACTTGTTGGATCTTCAAAACCAAGAACAGCTGCTTAATTTGGCCCTCTTTCAGCAATTGGCAGTGAGATTGATATTAACATTTCTCTATATCAGCAAGTAAAAGCTACATTTTGCAATTAACAAAATATAGCCCATTTCTTCTAACACTTAAAACACATCAACCTGTAGCTGATTGCAAGTGAACAGACTAAATTGTCAAATTGCAAATGTAGCTGTTGTAAGTCGGTGCTTTTAATTACAACATGACCTGAAGGCTGTGGTATGTGGCTGTGCTGTACAGATGTAAATGTCACTGCATCCTCTAGAATCAGTGAATGGACACTCAGTATCTTACCTGTGCTGTTGTTGCGACTATTCGTATGTTGACTCCTCAGCTCAACAAAATGAACAATATTCTTCTTTCTTTGTCTTCCTGATTTTCTTTTTCTATCACCTCCTCTTTTCTTCTCTCCTTTTCAGTGCAGTTAAAGAGGTTAACTACTACTTAGAAATGCTTTCCTGGAGCTCTCAGAAAAACCTACTGTGATATGAAGTCAGGCAGGGAGATGGTGTTTTCTCCCTCAGCACTCAGAAAGACTGACACAGAGAGGGAGAAAGAAAAGGGACCCGCTAACCTCTCTCCCTCAAATGCTTTAAAACTGTGCCCCCTCCCATCCATACTGCATCCACACACATAGCATACGGACACAAAAACCCACAGGTTTGTGTGTATCTATAGCAACATGCTGTGAAGACCTATGCGAGAACCCATTATTTGCACTTTCAGTAGAGGACAGTGACTGCTTTTTTTTGCCATAAGAATTTAAATTTCATGTTAATGTTCCCACATTTAGGAGGATGCAAAGCCAATGGAAAAACAAATGTATTTTTGTAGTTTTCAGTGCAAGACAATTTGTTAAAAAATGTTTTTCATGACATTGTAACAAGTAGTTATCTGTTACTAAAATTTCACAGCCGTAGTTTAAGGAATTATTATCTCATTTTATCCTTTGTGTTGCCCTTTGTCAAACTCCAAGCTGTTATGCAGTAACCTCCTGCTGACACATCGACTGCTACATGAGAGCAGCATCAAATAATGTTATTTTCAGCTTTCAGCTGTTCCATCATATCTCCCCTCTTTTTTGTGGTAACTGCTGCTCCTTATTGCCACTGCTCCGACACTTGAGTTAAAAAATCCACCAATCTATCTAACCGTTTTACACTGCATCATTTGAGGGACCAATTCAATTCAAGACCGGCTCACTCAATAGAACCTACTTTCCTGCCAAACCCACTAAAGCTCCATATAAGAGCAGCAGTAAAAAAGATACAGCCAGTGGAAAGCTGTAGAAATTGATCACTCTTTTTCAGCAGAAAACAATGTTTGAGGGATTTGTCTGGTTACTTTGAGCAACTTACAAAGCATATTTGTGCAATTTTCAGACACAGATCTTCAAGATAAGGAATAAAAAGCACTGGAAGTAAAACAGACCACTTTGTGTGATGAGTTGTGTATTTTTCTTCATTTTTAATTTTTTGTCATATACATTACTTATATTTCTGCTTTATTGAAATATCTGGCTCCTTTAGATAACAAATGTCCTTGCTTCTGTTCTCTGCTGATATGATAACACGATTAGCATTCATGTGCTGAGATTGTTGCATCACAAGTGGAATTGACTTAATGATTGTTTGTGAAATAGCTCCAAGTTATTAAAATTGTATTAGCCAGGGTATTTGTTTCTGTGTTTATTCATTGAGATTTTGCATCTTTACATTTTCATTGATTTTTGTCTCAGGATGTAGAGACACTTCTAATTATGAAAATGAACAGATGCTGTTGTAGATAATCTGAAGAGCAAATAAAGTACAAAAACACACACAATTGACAGCTGCTCCAGTTACCTCACAGCGCTCTCAAATCCCTTCAGAATTACAGTGATATTTTTATCTAAGTACATACGAATAAGTTCATGTAAGTTCATTCCATTTATAGTAAAGTCCTGGAAGTGATTACTCAGGCAAAAGTACTGAACTACATGTGGTAAAATGTACATGTTTTTAGGAGCTATAATTGCTTAATGTGATTGTGGTGTAGTATCGGGGCGACCATGGCTCAGGAGGAGCAGTTCGTCCAATAACTGAAGTGTTGGCAGTTTGATTCCCGCTCTTTCCTAGTCATTGGCAGCCATGTTTCTGTCAGTCTGCTCCAGGGCAGCTGTGGCTACAAATGTAGTTTACCACCATCAGAATGTGAAAGTGAATGAATAATGGATCCATAATATAAAGCACTTTGGGTGCCTTGAAAAGCGCTAAAGAAATCTAATCCCATTATTATTAGTAATAGTAGTAGTCTTGCTCTACCTTGAGTGATGACTTGAAACTGTCATTTCAGAAGTTTAGGTAGAAATACTCTTGAGTGCAACAAGGAAATAATGGTATTTTTTATCTATTTATTTAATTTTGATGTTCATAAGCGAAAAGGGCTGGAAATGAATACATAAAAAATGTATTTCAAGTAAAAAGTAAAAGGTTAAGTGTTTTTCACAGAGGTAAACGTCTAAAAATACTTTACTCCCTTCTAGAAGATTTACATTAATGGTGAGAATTAACAAACCAGCACATAAAAACACAAGAGGCAGGGTGCAGTTGTCGCACTTTTTAAACAGAAGCTACTTCTTTTTATCCTCTGTATTAAAGCTGTATTTTCAAACTATAGTTTGTACAAGTTTGATTTTGATTACCACTGAACTTTGATGTTTTGAGGGTGAAGCAGCAGAGCGTGTCTACAGCGTTAAATGTCACCGTCTGTCTAATTTTGATTTAGTGGCCCTCAATGCCCTATAGGGACATCTATGGTAACAAAAAGTCATAGCAGATTAGCTTGGCTTCACATCTCAGGTCTGCTTTGACCCTTATATGTCTGAATGTACACAAGCCCCCCTCCAGAAAGGAAACACTATAGACATGGAAGGAAAGCAGGAGGTGTGGTAGAGAAAACTGAGGTGACCATGTGGAGAGAATTAGTGCCTGAAGTAAAAGCAAAGGCACAAAGCTTTTAGCGCTGGGTGGAAGCATCAGAGAACATTATTACCTTCTCAACATTATTACAACTTTACACCTTGCAATGACAGGTAGTATGACAGATGACAGAATAAAATAGAATAAAACTATGAATAAGAGAAAGAGAAAATACAACAAATAAAGGAATATTATTATTAATCTATTGTCACTACAACCAAATGAACTTTAGAAAGCTAGCACGTCTTCATCTTTGCCAGTTCACTTCGCTTTCATGCTTGGATGGAAGTCTTCATCACTAAAGTAAATCAATGATGTGCAAACCCACATACTCCTCTGTCCACATTTACAGTCACACACATTTTTACATGTACTAGATAAATGTTTTTTTGTTTTTTTTTATGCTTTTATGACATGTAAATTCAGAGGTGTATCGAAAATACTGGTACGGTTACAGCGTTACTCTTTACTAACATGGCATTTAAGCAAAGTACTTAACATAACTGATGTATGCATTTTTTTCTTTTCAACATAAAACGCAGGCAATGTTAGGAGAGTGTGTGTCTTTTTTTTTTTTTTTTTTTTTTTGTGTACAACAAAGATCCCTCTGATAAAGTCATAGACAAGGGATGTCCAATCCTGATCCTCGAGAGCTACTATCCTGCATGTTTTAGATGTATCCCTCTTCCAACACACCTGATTCAAATGATAATCCTATCATCAAGCTCTGCAGAAGCCTGATAATGACCGTCAGGTGTGCTGGAAAAGGGAACTATCTAAAACATGCAGGATAGTAGCTCTTGAGGACCAGGATTGGACACCCCTGCCGTAGACCATGCACTTCCACCAATAATTATCTAATTTCAATATCAGTTTCATGTATGAGATACACTTGACATAATAGTAATAGATATATTTGTCACCCATGCATATGTTCTTGAGTTTGAGTCAGAAGAAATTATGATTAATTGCATGTAGGTAACACAGATAACCTCTGAAGTGATGTCTGACCATCAAATCAGAAAGTTTGCTTGTTATTGTGTAGGGATGCACTGATACCGATACCAGTATTGGGTATTGGTCTGATACTGTGTGTAGTAATACTCATACTCGTAAAAGTGCTCCAATACAAACACACTGATACCACATGACGGTGGCATGACGTTCACCTCATAGTGCAGCATGTAGGACGAGTAATGTCAGCAGTGCGGACATTTTCAAAAATAAACGACAGTGACAAAAGTAACAGTAACTGCAAGTTATGTTAAAGACACATACGGATATGGATGGAGTGTATTGTCCGTCCTCTGCGTACAATGCACATGTAATTCTGTCCATTTTCCAGGAGCTAGCAGATGCGTATCCAGAGTCATATAAAGATTATAATTTTATTTTATAATGCTTTTTGTGTACCCAGACGGAGAAGCAGTGTCACCGAGAACTGTGGAGGTAGCAGATATTTTCAAAGAGCGACTGTGTGAGTTAGAGAAAAACTACTGACATATTTATGACAACTACCCTCATCAATATCAATATTAGTATCCACATTAGTATTACTTGCTCTGTCATCACCATGTTTGTTATTACCGACTTTTTTCTTCTCAAAAAACTTTGCTCTTCTTTGTGGTATTTGGCAAGTATGGTTACTAAAGAGCAGCGCCCTCTGGTGGATTGACTGAGAAATACTCATCTGAACACATTAAATGTCAGTAGCAGCACTTTGTTACAGTCAGACCAACGACAACGACAATAAAGCATATTTCAAAAGTAACTAAGAACTGTAATGGTATTTTTAAGTACTCATACCGGTACTTGGAATCGGCAAGTAATCAAATGTTAGTGCTTGTACTTTGTTGGAGAATCACATTTTGTCTTCATTGCCTTCTATGTGTCTGTATTCTCTTGCATGTTCGTTTATAAAGACTAACAGTGAGTTCAGGCGGTGTCAGTTAACTATTTATTTATAAAGTAGCAATTAATAAGTTGTACAGAGCTCTGGGTCTCTTTATTTCCCTGACAACAATATACTTTGCCAGTTCATACAGTCTGACTCCCTATTCTTTTCCAGACCCAGTATTTTATCGTAGACAATGGTTATCTAGACATGTAGGTTGATCTCATCTTCTGACTGGTTCCTTGGATAAGTGATTCTATTCCGGGGGTTGGGTTTTCTCCAGCGGCTTCACGTTGCTCCTTGAGACTCCGCCATGTAATCTGTTTTGACAGCAGTTAAAATATACACATCCTAGATTCCCCTATCTAAGCAACATATTTCATGTCTCTATAAAACTGCTCTTGTACTAAGTGGATTGTGTCACAAAAAATAGACTGGTATTACCTGACTCTAAGGTCAAGCAGATGTTTGACCCTATTCTGACCATGTTTACATCTTATCTCCTATGGTTTACGATCTTACGTGGGGTTGTGTATTCAGAGTGTAGCTAAGGTTAAACCTAAGGCCTGTGATCATAAATCTGCCAGTTTAGTATTTTGACCAAATTGTGCTATCACAAGAACTTTACTAGTCACTAGTGAAACAAAGGAAGTATCTTAAATAGTGCTGGGCAGCGATTAAAATTTTTAATCGCAATTAATCACATGGATTTCTGTGATTAATCACAATTAATTGCATAATTATATGGGGGGGGGGGGGTGCCGGCATCAACAGCGTGTATTGCCTTTAAGTGATATTTCAGACTCAAAGTACTAAGGTGATAAAAAATAATTCCACATTGCAGTGCTTACAAACAGCTTTGTCCTTCTCAACCCCACCATCTGAAGACATTTAAAACGAAAATGTCCATGGAACAGACTGGTTCTTTTCTCCATGTTTATGTCCACACCAGTTTATTTCCAGTTGTGAGAGATTGACAGGAGTCTTAAGTAGGGATGTCCTATATTGGCTTTTTTGCCAAAAACCGATATGCCGATATTGTCCAACGCTTAATTTCCGATTCTGATATCTACTGATATCGCTGCCGATATACAGGGTGGGGAAGCAAAATTTACAATATTTTGAGGCAGGGATTGAAAGACAGTGTATGACCAGTTAGTTTATTGAAAGTCATGAGAATTTATTTGCCACAAGAAAATTGACATAATAGAAAATGTTTTTATTCTGTGTGTCCTCCTTCTTTCTCAATAACTGCCTTCACACGCTTCCTGAAACTTGCGCAAGTGTTCCTCAAATATTCGGGTGACAACTTCTCCCATTCCTCTTTAATAGTATCTTCCAGACTTTCTCGTAATAGTTTTGCTCATAGTCATTCTCTTCTTTACATTATAAACAGTCTTTATGGACACTCCAACTATTTTTGAAATCTCCTTTGGTGTGACGAGTGCATTCAGCAAATCACACACTCTTTGACGTTTGCTTTCCTGATTACTCATATGGGCAAAAGTTTCTGAAAAGGTATGGATAATAGTGTTAGGTATGATTATGACATCAATATATGTTTGGTTTCAAAACAATTGACGTAGTGCCTGCTGAGAAAAAACAACTAAATGTTCATTGTAAATTTTGCTTCCCCACCCTGTATGTGGGATATTAAACTAATTTTAGGTAACATCACATATCTCCTGTCATGGAATTAACACATCATGCCTAATTTTATAGTGATGCCCCATTGGATGCATTCTCAAATGCAACAAGGATTTCAAAATGTAAACACTGTCTGTGCAAAGAATACATACTTCAACTTAACTCTTTCCCCGCCAGAGCATTTTCCAGTGAGTTGGTAGCCAGCGCCAGCCTTTTTGGTCATTTTCACTAAACTTTGGAGGCTGACTGAAAATGTTGTGTTAGGAGTATGTGAACACTGAATACATCAAAAGAAAGAACAGAACTTCAACTTTTCAACACAAGAAATTATTTAATTCTATCTTCATTCGTTCGTGAGATATGAACATTTGAAAATTGGTAAAAAAACTGAATTTTGAGCAAAAAACTGAGAAAACTGCATTTTTTTCCAAAGATATTGATTTTCAAGATAAAATTGATTTCCTATTTACATTTTTGACTCTTTGTCATTTACCAACAGTAACACTGTATTCAAAACCACAAAATAAAATAATAACAACAATAATAATAACAAACAGCTCGAAGATATCCCATCATTCCACAAAATATTAGAGGAATCCACACCAAACTTTAGACCAAACATCTTCTAAAGCACCAGGTTCCTTCTAAACTTTGCACATTTACATACATCAGTTATAAATCTTCCACATAGTAGTTTGGTTTTTTGATATAAACACTTCAATATTCCTCATTTTCAAGAAAAAAAAGAAACAAATTCACTAAATACTGTAGATTTCTGGCCTTTCCTTGGCTGTACCAGGTCCTCCTGTTGGACCACCTGCTGTGTTTGATCTGGAAATAATTATATGGACATTTAGTTATTTATCTCTGTATGAATTTATGTATTTATTTATTTATTTCATACTAAAGCCAAATCTGTGTCTTACCTGTGTCCCTGCTGACATTATACAGCTGAATCTGTTCTGTGTCCTCAGTCTGAATCTGAACTCACTCTAACAGATGAACACTAGCTGTCCTTTGTCTTGTCCCATGTCCGTGTGTCTGTCTTCTCCTTGAATGTCCTCTAGCAATGTTTCTTTTCTCTTCCTCCTGTCTGTCATTTTCTCTGTGTCACTCCGTGCACCCCCCCATCTCCGTGTCGGACCTGAGGCGCTCTGTGTTTCCTGTGTTCCGTGTCCGTCTCCCTCACCTTCTATTTCTCCGTTCCTGTCTCTAAATGGTTCTTCTGTAACTCCATCATATATTGAATTGTCAGACTCTGTCTCCATAATCATCTTTAAGGCTTTTGAAACTGTGCGCGGTTCCTGCAGAGTCTGCATTTCCTCATTCAGTGACTGCCGCTGGATGCGCTGCCATGGGATACGGAGACTCCAGTGCGAAAACGTTAAGCCCGGTCCGTCATTTTTCCGAAAAAGCTGCTTAATTGTTTGTTTCTGGACTAAGGAAAGTAATTCACATGATCCGCAACAGCTTCAACTACAGTATAACAGTGAAAACACGGAGTGACGGAAAATCTCGTCATTGGCGGAGAAAGAGTTAAGTTGTGGAAAAAATGCCATATTTATTTATTTTCTCTCCCTCCCTCCATGAATCTATTACAGTGTGGCAACTCTACTGTACAATTTTGAAAACTGCACATTTCTTTCAGCTACAAACAATGCTTCATTTATGGGTTGGTAAATGCCGGTGAAATAAAAGCATTATTTTATCGGTTTTTCATGATAGGCAAAAAAACCGATACCGATATTCACCGATATTACATTTTTATGCCAATATTGGTGGGCCGATATTATCGGACATCCCTAGTCTTAAGCCCACTAATAAGTACTAATACTAATAAGCCCAATAATATGTGATGTTCAGTTGTTAAAAGCAAGCAAAGGGGGCCCTCTAGTGGTCGGAATGAGTTGCACTAACGTATGTTTTGTCCTTTCGGTGTTCCCGTAGTCAGTTCGGATATAAGAAGGAACTAACAGACACGTTTCTTTCACTCTGTTTGTATGGCCTGAAAAACGTTTGTCTGTGAGTATTTTATGTTCAGTTGTTGTAAGAATGACTAGTATTTAATATCTCTGATGTGAACCTTTGTTGCTGGATAAAAACACGTTGTAAATTTTAAGTTCAGCTGTAAATGCTAATCGTTAGCGTGTCTATGGATTTTCCCATTCAAGTTAACATCGAGCTAGCGATCTTTTTCCCATTCATTTAAATGTATAATGCCATGTAAATGTACTAAGGCAATGAACAGAACTGTGACATATTTTGTGTGTATGTTGCAGTTTTACAGTGAGTCTACAGTAAAAGATTTGGAGAGAAGTTTTGGGCGTCCGGCTTTCCTTGGGAAACCTGTTGTCTATCTGCCGAGCTAATCGCTACACGTACACAAGCAGAGGCAGAAGAATAGGAGTTAGAATAAAACGGCATTAACGTGAGATAAAAAAAATTGTTGCCGTTATTTAATGAATGCGTTAACGTAGTAATAACGTGTTAACTTGCCCAGCCCTAATCTTAAAACATTAACTATTACTAACTAATATGTGATTAAACTTAAGACTTTAACTATCTAAAGTAAAATAATATGAAGTATCTTTTAAGATGATTAAATTTTGATTAAATGCTAATTAAATGTTAATTAAATATTGATTAATTCTAACAACTTGTACTCGGTCTGGAAAAAAATGGTATTGGTGCATTCCTATTGTTTTGTCTAGTTAGTGATAATGTATAGGATCTACCATAAAGGAATGCAGCCACCTGATGCTCATTATGGTTCAATAAGTCAGTGCTGGAGTGAAAGAGCAGTGATTTGCCAAGAAAAATGAGCAGCATACAGTCAGATTGTGTTTGAGAACTACTGTGTTGTCGAATGCTTGTTAGTTCAGGCTCTATTTGCTGCTACTGTTTATTCTTGTCCAGAGAGGCAGTGGCTGACAAGAAGATCTCAGATTTACATGTCACACAGCCTCATATTTTACTACTGAAAGTGTGAAACATGTCTAAATCAGGGTATTTGAGTGGTAGGAAACAGGAGGAAGACAGAAGACAATATTCATGTTTCCAGACAGATGAAAAAAAAAAAGTAAAATCTGTTTGGAAACATAAATATTGTCTTCTTATAGGACCTTATCAAGACTTCATTGCATTATGTAATGTTAAAACGCATATTTTGCTAATTCATTTCATTTCAGTAGCAGTTGAGAGCAGGTAATTGATGTGCTATTTCCAGATTAATAGATCCTGTTGTGTAATCACTCATCTGTTCACTCCCACTCAACGGACTAAAAAGGTTAAAGCTGTGTATCAACGGAAGCTTGTGGCGAGAGATGTCAGTTAGATCTTTGCTACAGTTAAAGGTGAAAATCTCTCTTCGGATCTCTCTATGGACACCTTAGAAGAAATTGTATGTGATATTGATGTGTCTTTTAAACCAGTTTAAGGTGTCAAAGTGACTGACTGTCTCACATCTCATCAAAGTATTGACTGTGTCCAGGACATATTCACCGCAAATCATCCAGAGCAAATTCTCTTTGTATTTGTGGCAACTGTCAGACAAATATAATCACAAAAAAAAATTACAATCAAAAATAGAAGACATTTCACAATAACATGTTACACCACAGCCTCAGCAATAGTCGAGTCAAACTGTTGCTGCTGACACATATCTTGTTAGAGATATTAAAAATCTTACTGATTTATAACCACAGACAATGAAAAAGCAATCACTGTATGAAAAAACAGATTATCGGCCTCATTAACACACGCCAACTTCAATGATTCCCAGTAATTTTTGTGAGTTTACAGAAAAGTTCAGCCATACCGGGAACTGACGGAAATGAAACGTCAGAGGTGGGGGATATGGAGGGGTGGGGGGTTATTCACTCACAGCAGAGGTGTGAATGGCCCTTATTTACATTTGAATGTTACTGGCAGACACCATGTCTGGCCTCAGAAACACCCACTGGATGTTTTTTTTTCTTTTTATATCAACCCATTGGATGTTACCACAGACATTTCAAAGGACAGCTCACATGTGATTGGACAGTATTGGTCATCTGTGTGGCATTATAATATGCCCCACCCATTAAAAATAATAATGTTATTAATGTGTTTATTATTCAGGTTTTTATTTATTTATTTATTGTTTATTGTTTACATATAAAACATTAACACCAATATCAATTGAGAAACAACACGACTGCCAAGATCAGATGTTAAAAAATAAAGACAAGCTTTAATAAAATGCAGAATGCAAAAAGCACACTTACATATTTAAGAAAACAGTCCCAACACTTTCAAATTAAAACAATCTTTTAGATTAAATAAAAGTGACAACGCTTTTATTTAATCTAAATTTAAATTAAAGCTTCTCTGAGGGTGGCCCAATACAGAGTCTTCTGTGGTGGGTAGGAACATATGTTGAGTTCTGCTGTAGTGTCTGTTGGAGTGCAGCACAAAGGTTAGAGAGCTCCAGACTCTGGAAGGATACCAGACAATCAACCCAGATGTCCCATTAGGTGCCATTTTCTTCATCAAACCATCATATCTATTGTGACACCCTGCCAAAAATCAGTCTCCCCCTTGTTGGCCAGTTCACCCCTCCTCTGCCTCCAGCTGCTGTAAAGACAGGAAGTACTATCAGTGCTGCACTGTGAGGTTGGCAGAGCAGTAGAGTGTGGTGTTTGTGACAGATTAAGATTAAATACAGATTCTTATAAATCTTACTGTTTTTATTCTCTGCTACAGGCTGAATTTTTCATGGCTTCTGCCAGGGCTGCAAGATCTGGTTGGCTGTATGTGTAGCTCCATCGGACTGTTTCAGTATGTCTTACAGGCCGCTGGAATTAAATTACACAAGGTAGGAGGAGTAAAAAAAAAATAGCTGCATGGGTTTATACCAATAAAAAAGCAAAACACAAAAAACTATTAAAGTTACTTAATCAACAGGACTCCACTTTCTACTCCATTCAAGGCTGGACTTGCAGCTAGAGCTGCCATTAAATGAGAAGTCACTGCTTAATTTTGGGGTGAGCTCAGTCTGTGGAAAAAAAATAGAAATAGTTCAGTAAAGGCATACATTTAATTCTATAGAGCAGAATGGATCCAGGCTCTTTAAAATCTTACCCATACTCTGGTTCATACCATCTATTGTTTCATTCACTGTTATGCAGACAGCGCACAGCTTCCTAAAAGAATACAAGACAAAAAATAAGTCATTTTGGGGGAACAAATACCTCCAGGTTCAAGCAGATCAATGTGACTTTAATCGGTTCTACAAGTAAAACCACACTCATACACTGTGCAATTAACTAAGAAAGTCACACAAAGATAAAATTCCAACCCAAATTGCACACATCTAATAATTAATTGAATATGTACTTACTGCAATTTTTGGATTGTGCACAAGCTGTTTTTTGGTTCTTATCCACAGCCACAGTCTCATCGGTCATCCAGCAGTGTCTGCCTGGTATTCAAGTCAATGAGTTGTTGTCTCACCTCCACTGTAAAGCTTAAACTGTGTTGTGTATGACTCGATTTACATTTGTATACCTCACAGCAGGACTATTTACATACGAAAACCTCACATAGTCCAAGGGGCTGGGGGAGGGGTTATTGCCAAGGCTCTCTAACCAGAGGTTGGGAATTCACGGCAATTTTAGGCATTTGGAGAGAATTTTCTGTGCTGACTTTAAATTCCCACTAGGTGTTAATTTGAAGTTCCAAAGCAATTTACAGTGACGTTAACTGACGAAAACCCCATTTTTCATGCAGAGAATAAAATAAAATCTTAGAATACTCTCATATTTCATATTCATAAAATCATATTTCATAAACTTTACTTTATTTTCCCCTTTTGTTTGTTTCTTTTCTCCTTCCCCCTCAACATTTTAGACCACTAATCCTATCAACATATTTAAATAATCCAGGTAAAATGCAGTTTCTCAGCTTTTCAGTGGTGTCAGGAGTGTCTTTTTTGGACATTCAGACGCTCAGTAGAGAACATAGAAATGCCATCATCTTCTGCAACATTGATTCACCAATAAAACCCATGTCGTTTGACAAATAGGAGCAGTTCCAGACTTGTTTTTTTGTTCAGTTAATGATATATTTTACAATTCAAGTCACAATTTCTTAACTCTACTCTGTTTTTGATACAGTAACCTTTGAATTTTTTGAAGATCTACATAATCACTAAGTTAAACAGAGGGAAATACAAAATAAATTAAAAAAAATACAAAAAGATAGTTCTCAGTCTTAAACAATTAAAAGTGATTAATTATTGGTACATTTCAGGACAGACCTATATTGTGAACAACTTTGCACACATTGTACATAGTTATATTCACAAACAAATGTGTAATTGGATAAAAAAAAAGTGAAATGAAGTGATTGGATTTTACCTCCACGTGATTTAAGGTCAGTGAAATTGTAATACATCCATTCATTATCCGAACCCACTTACTGTACATCCTCATTAGGGTCACGGGGGTTGGAGGAGCTTATCCCAGCTACTTATGGGTGAAGGCAGGATAGACCCTGGACATGTCACCAGTTGATCGCAGGGCCATATACAGGGTGTCCCGAAAAAATTGACATCATTTGAGATGTCCATATCGGAGTGACTACATGGTCAGGAGAAATGATTCCAAATCGGAATTATTTTGGACATAAAATGTTTTGTTCTATAAATTTCAAATGAAAAATTCTGGGAGACGGTAATTTTATAAGGTTCCAAAGTTATTACAAATGTTCAATGCAGGGCTGGTTCTAGCTGGTCATATTAGGGTGGGCTGGTTGAAATAACAGGCGGGCAACTTGGTTTGTATGTACTGATGATAGCGAAGCTGAATAGTGTCCTGAAGGCTGACAATTTGAACTGCAGTCCTGACGGCACTGAAAAGAAGTGGTTTTTGGGGTTTATTTAAGAATAAGAATCACTTCATCGATCCCCTATGAGAAATTCAATTGTCGGGCAGCTCATCTGTGTTCATTTACTCTTTAATATAAAATAAAAATGATTTTAAAAGTCCTTCATGCATATTTCTTTTCATTGGATGAGCTTGAAAAATAAAAAAAAATGAATACTAAATACTAATACACAAAAATGTTCTCACTGTGGCCAGAATTTATACAAAAATAAGGCAGTCTCATTCAAACTCAGACTAAAAAGTGGCACAACAGAACAACCGCACAAACAACTGAAACTGGGCCAAAAGTAAAAATAAAATAACTAAATTATATTTTTTCATATTTCACAAACAAAAAAGTCTTATTTAAATTCAATCTGAAAAGTGACAAATGACAAAGAAAACAACAAATCTTTCTTTTTCCAACTAAAACCCTGAACTTCAGACTCAAATGTCAGTAGAACTACATACATATAAAACAACAGGACAAAATGATTATAATAATTATATAATTTAGTGACAGAGATCGTTTGCCCCTCACTTGGTTTTTGTATTTTCCTTGGGCGATGACTGAGAGACTGTGCATGTGTTTTACTGGCGTCGTGTTGCTCAATGTGTGTGTTTTATTGGTGTTACTTTAGTCAGTGCATACGCACTAGGCTGGCTGCTCTGCAGGAGCCCAGAGACAGAGCATGTCAAAAAGTCACAGATACAGTGAAACTGCAGTAGAGAGAATCGCGGTATTAAACAGAAACCTCGACAGGTGCAACAGTCACCGCGATAGGTGCAGCAGTGACCTCGATAGGTGCAGCAGTGACCTCGACAGGTGCAACAGTCACCGCGATAGGTGCAGCAGTGACCTCGGCAGGTGCAACAGTCACCGCGATAGGTGCAGCAGTGACCTCGATGGGTGCAGAAGAGACCAAGGAGGGACGTTTAATTCCCCGCAGCCCAGAAACGGACAGTGAGCTGCTGTATGATCGAATGAAGCGCTCAGGAAATGCAAAACAGTAATGACAACCAGTCACTGACGGAATAGGGCGGACTGTAGGCTGCCTATCCAATCGCAAATAAGAGCCAATAGTAGTGTAGTCTGTTATATTTTTCTATTGAATAAATGTTTTCCCTTAACTTTTGATTGGGTGAGCAAGATGGACATTTGGGTGGGCTGAGCCCACCTCTGCCCATGCCTACCGCCGACCTCAGTTCAATGTGTGCGCTGATTGTGACATGGTACACATCAAGTTGGTAGTGGACACTTGCTAACATTCTCCAGAGCCTCAGTGATTCTCCTCTTGAGTTCCTCTACACATGTGGGAAGTGGTGGGATATAGACCAGTCCTTTCATGTAACCCCATAAAAAGAAATGTGTTAGGTCAGGTGAGCATGGGGGCCATTTCAATAGCACATTGTCACCATCATTAGCACATCCAATCCATCTTCCTGGCAGATTCTTGTTAAAATAAACTCGCACACTATGGGCCATGCACTATGATGCACTATGATGTCAAATTTTATAGGACACCCTGTATATTGCATAATGTACTGTATATTATTTCGTTGTAATGAAGTAGATCTCCAAAAGTAGGTTACTTCTATGAAGATATTTAAAACATTTCCAGATTGGCTATCTCTGTTTAGAGGACTTCTGAGTTCACCAGATGGTGAACCTGCTGTGCAAAGCCAGTTGCAGAATAAATGTAAAACATTATTAAGAAACTGTCTGACATAGTCTCCTACATGCAGAGTAGATAAAACACACTGAACTTCAAAAAGTGACAGTTTACCCGCACATCAATGTGTAGCAGCATGATTCTTATCTAATTGGGATGCAAGTGTGTTGTTTGGACTGAGTGACTGTCTGACATTGATGTCCCTTATTAAAGTACTGAGATGAGTTAGAGCCCATGTTTAGTTATTAATAACACAGACCATTAGACTCACTTTAGGGAAATTAGAAGATGACCTGCTGCACTTTGATGAAATCCAATAAATGCATACGGACCACTGATATTGATTCTGGGCCTGGCTCTTTGCATTCACAATAGTGCTGCACCTTTAAATCCTTAAAGCTGAATTACTTTCTGCACAGAATCTAACCTAAACACCAGACATGACCTTTGCTGTCAGACATTAACCTTTCCAAACAGATATGTCCAGTCATTGTAAGTCAGTGTCACTGTCACTAGTATTATCAAAGTCTTGTTTCTATTCAGACATGTCCTTAATTTTAGTTTACTTGCTTTTGGTGTAATATGATGTGATAAAGTGACACAAAAACTGGTCATGTTTTTAACATTTTGCATACTAATTTATTGGTTAATCTGTTTGCTGCCTGTCATCACATGGCATACACTTTATTTGAAATGCAATTATCCAACCTAATATTATCTTTAAAGGGTTCACATAGATGGTATTTTAAAGCAAGGTCTTCAAAGATTCTTGCTGTAAATAATCAAAACCTCATAGCAAATGAAATCCACCACACATTTTTGCTGTTCTAGATAATGAACTGAGAGCCTCTTTGTTTAATGAGATGATTATCTGAAATCCTGATATGTTCTGGAGCACTGATGATGACAAGGTGAAATGGTTGTTTAGTTCAAATGTATAAAAATTTGCATTATTTGTTTGTAAAGCCTGGAAAAAGTGGCAGATGTGTTTGTTTAAATAGGTCAGTACATTGTCTTGTTTATATCTATATTATCTAGTATTTGGACTTTGGTTTATATTTCTGCTGTCTTATAAGCCCATGTAAGGGCTAGGCATATTTGTATGCAGGACACAATAATAAAAATTAATTCATTCATTGTTATTACTGAAGGCAAAAGAATAAACAGAGCACAGCAATTGTCTTTGATTAAATACATGCTGTCACTAAAAATTTTGTAATTGATTTTTCTCTCTTCTTTGCAATATATTGAACGACATCATACTTTGTTGTGCCTGACTGCAAATACTACCAAAGCCTAAGAATTACTCACAAAACACCATTTGTTGGGTTGACGTAAGTTATTACAGAAAAGATGTGGAGATGAGAAAAATAAAATAAACTTAAAGAAGTTTTATTCAATCCATTGTCTTCCTCAAATAAAAAAAGTTCAGTATTAATTTCATGACAAATACAATGGCTGTAATTTATTTCATTAAATTTTCATCATTAAGTGAGTCATAAATTGAGTCATAAAGATAATATACAGAAAAGTCTCTTTATCAGCACTGCTCAGAAATGAAGACCTCCTTCAGACTGCCCATGGCATCCTCTTGTGTAATCTTACTCCACTCTTCAGGAATCTCTGTTGGGTTCTGCTTGTATTCACGGGCAAAACTGTCATTGAACCTCACCAACACATACCTATAAAATAAAAAAAATACAGTTTAATAGAGAAATATTCATACAACTACAGTGTAAAATTATACAAGGAAATTACTTAGAAATATAATAGGCTGGAACAAAATACTTTACCTCCAGTAAGCAATGGGCATCATGCAAGATTCCCATGAGTCCTCGTGCGAGAAACTGCCATTGGGGGGGAGGGAGTGGGGGTCCGGGGATGCTGAAGATGAATCCTGGTTGTCCATATTCTCATGGTTGTTGTCATGGGTCATGTTTTCAGGAGAATTAGATGAGAGAGAGCAGGGATCATGGGGTAACACACCTTTGGGCCAATGAAGCAAAGCCTTATGGACATCATGCATTCTATCCTCCACTTCACACGGAGCTTTGCAGGCAGGACAATGCTTTTCACAGCCTCTTAATTTGTCAAAGAGGTAGTCTTGGGGTTGAACAGGAAGGCTCTGGAGAAGGTGGGTGGCATCCACAGTTTGGGAGAACTCCTGGGAAAGGTCCAACCGCATTGCTGCCAATAACTCCATCAGACATGTGACAAAGCGATCCCATTCTGTGGTGATATTGAAGAGAGGTCCATCAAGAGAAGCCCTGCTAATATCCACATCTATGTCTTTCTCCAGAGTGAGGTAAACTCTCTCAAGCAGTGGCTTTACATCACTCAACAGGCCATTATTGCTTTCTTCTGTTTGGCTCACTGCTGAGGCAACCTTTCCAACAATTTCACCAAGTCTCTGTTGTCTCCATTTGTTCAAGCTGTTTGATTCAGAAACATGAGCCACTACTGTCTGTTTGATTTTCTTCTGCCTGAAGTCATCGGAGTTGAGCACAAATCTGAGAAAGCTTTCAAAGTGGTCTTCTTTCATCAGCTCTTCCAGCAAGCTTTGATAAAAGGCAAGAGGGGACCGATACTCCTGGGCTTTGCCTTGAATCTGCTCAACAATATACATCCCTAAAGGTCTATAGATGTAGTCAAAGACTATAGGCTTGACAACCATTGAGATGAATTCTTGGGCCACCCGCCGACACTGATCTCTCTTCCTGAATTGGTAGATAAACTCTGCCAAGTATGCTGTCTTGGATGTATTGATGCATGTCAAAAGCTCTGTGTCCTTGGCATAACGGTCATGCAGCTTTTGGAAATCTTTGCATGCAGCATTGCAGAGATAAACTTTAAGATCCACTTCAAATGCAGACCTAATTTCCATGGATTTTTCCTTTAACATTTTCTCAACATTTTCTAGCAGCTCAGTGATGTAACTGTCCGAGAAATCTGATGGTATGCTAGATTTATCTGCTACAAACTGATTGTATCCATCTATGATGTTACATGCAAGTTGTTGAGCTTCTATCCTCTGGTACCTGTTGTTGTCTTCAAACATGTGTTTTAATCTGCTGCGGTACCCAAAATGCTCATCATAAACTTGAAAGCCAGATGGCTGGTTCTGGCCCATCACTTCAAGTTTCTTTATATGTTTCTGGAGTCCACGGCTGATAAGATTCTCTTTCAGAATACCTGTTACTCTCGCAGTAATATCATCTGTTTCTGAGGGCCTGAAGTCAAAGTCAGATAATATTTTACTCCACACACCTTCAAATTCTTCCTCCAGTTCTGAATCTTGAAGGAGAGCTTTGCTAGTTTTGCTGTTTTCAAGCAATTCATGCAGCTTGGACTCCTGTTCTTTTTCCAGCAAGGTCTCAAAATTTTTCAGCTGAGTGGAAGAACAATGATTCTCCTTGAGTGTCTCTAATTTTTGGATTACCTCCTTTTGTGTTTGGTCTTGGAGGTTGTCCAATTTTCCCATTAGTATTGGTCTGAATGTGTCACTGTAGGTTTTGAGATGGTCATCTTTCATCAGATAGTCTTCTATCTTTGACTTGAGTTCCTTAACCCCTGTGTCCACTGTCTCTGTGGCTTCATTCCTCAGTTCATTCAGAAGATCATTTTGGACAGCGGTTTCTAAAGTCTTTGCCTTAGTGGTGAGGATTCTCTTTTTTGCCTCCTTAAGCCAACTTTCGACATGCTCCAAGAAGCAACTCTCCCACTGGGAAAGTTCTGTGCACAACATGGAGAATGCCAAAGCTGTTCTAGTGTCTTGCAGACTTACAGAGAACGATTCTGCTTTCACTGCATCCCAAACAGCACACAGATGTCCCGTAAATTCAGCAAGGCCCGAAGCTTCAGACTTAGTTGAACATTTTTTCAATGTTCTAAACAGTTTCTGTTTAAGCGTCATCACCATGTTACTATAGTGTGAATTGACTGGTTCACATGGAGATGTAATACACCAAGGCAGATGGACAGTGGAGATTGCATGACTGTGCATTTTGGTGTCTCCGGTTTCTGTTTGAAGAATCTGAGATACACGCTTCAATTGTGAGGCTTGTAATATGGTGTTTATTCCTTCTTCTTGGACCAGGAATTGGCAAATGGGCATTGAGCCACACTCTCTGATACGCAGGAGAGCACTGACTATTACAGCAAAGTTACTTTCAAACTCTGAACTTGCATTTGATGTGATGTTTAGCATTAAAATGTCACTTAATCCTGTTGCTACAGTGGCCATCTCATTGTCCTTGATACAACTTTTGTGGTCTAGAGACATGGAACAGAAACCTTCAACATCAATTAACAATAGGAAGTCACATTCCATTTCTTCTCTGAGGTCAATGGGGACACAAAGGGCAACCACATACACCCCTCTAGCAGATCCTTTCCACTCCCCTGCAAAGTGAATGCCAAACAACACTGAAAGAACCTTGGCATTCTTTGCATCATGGACTCCAAGCATTGTCATTACTCTGGTTTTAAGCTTATCTTGAGGTAGGCGCCGTTTTAGCTCTGCAAAGACGCATCCTAACCAGCACAATGGTATATTTGAGGCATCACCATCCATTATTTCCAGTGGAATCCCATATAGAAGAAGGTCTGCAGCTAAACTTGGAAGACGTAGGACATTCTGGCTTCCGCTTCCAGGGCTGATGTGTGTTAGCTCAAAAATAAGACCCATTTCACGCAAAAAGTGCTCAAGGCCCAAAACAAAACGTTCAGGTTCATAAGGGAGTGGACATGTTTCTACATGATTTTCAGATGAGGTTTTGGTTTCTTGAGGAGTTGAATCTAATTTATCTGGTGACAGCTCTGGCTCATTTAACTCCTCTAAATCTTGATCAGTATTCACAAGTGGCTCTTCATTTTCCCCTTCTTCAAATGTTGAATCTGTACAGAAACTATCACTGTCCTCCAGGTCATCATTGGCAACATCTTCTTCCTCAGCAGTTTTTTCAAGGAGGCCGTTTGTCTTTTCTGCCTGCATGTTTGTGTGCAGATTTTCAGACGTATTTTGTTTTCTAGTTTGCATTAAATGAAGCTTCAGCTTCATCCATCTGAGAAAGTAAGTTCTCTCTACTTTATCTGTTGTGAAAAGAGCATCTGTGAAGATCTTCATTGCCTTGGTCATTTTGTAGCTACTCAATTCAAGTAAGACATCTTTCTTTTTATTGTGCCTCTCTAAGTCATTTTCTTTTCCTTCTTTTCTCAGTTTTCTCTCATTTTTTTCTATTTCTGCCAATTTGATCCATAGCGGCCCCTGCAAAGGCAGCTCTTTCTCCCTAAATTGCTCAGACCCCTCATCTAAACCTTTCAACATTTCATCCACTGTGGCCATTGCTTTTTTACAGATTGGACCTTCATCTACAATGAGGTCTAGCTTCAGAGCGATTTGTGCCGCCGCTTCGAGTGTAACATGTCTCAATTTGTCAGGCAACACAACTTTTAGAACGTCACACAGCCTATTAGCCAGTTCCTCCTCACTCAGATTTTGCCCTTGAACCACTGATCCTTGGGGGAGCCCCAGATGCTCTTCAAGATTCTGATCAATAAACCCTACAACACTGTTCTCATTTTTTATATTGTCTGAAACATCAATCAATATAAGATCTCTTGCTGTGTTTCTGCAAAGGGCAAGAAGTTGTTTGTCTTTCTCTCTAAGATTGCCACAGAAAACAACTACAGCCGATGATGCTTGACACAGTAGATTTAGACATTTTTCATGTGCACCTGCATCACCACGGAGATTAGATATCACCACAGGTACAGGGAAAATATCTCTGTCAGTTTCTCCAGTTGGTAGATACCATCCAATCTCTACGAGGCCGTTAGAGAGTCTGCGGGGCAGCTGTCCTCCAGCCATTCCCCTGTGGAGAAAGGTTTCACCAGGCAGTTTGAGCCCACTCATTAAATGGTTTAGAACTTGTGACTTGGAGACACTGCAGTGACCAAGCTTCACACAGGAAATTAATGGCATGCATGTGGTGGCTAAATTACCTTCTTGAACTTTACTGATTTGGTCAAGAAAGTGGCTCTTCCATTTGTTCATGACACCTCTCAGAGGCCAAAGAAGGAAGCTACTAGGTTCTTCTGGATCTACATTTGGAAGAACTAGGGGCACAGCAAACTGACACTGAACCATGTGTTCTGTAATCTCCTGCTGGAGGAAGGTGTTTGAAGACATAAAGACAGCAGTAACTAGGTCAAGAGGGTTTATGGCACACTCTTTATCTCCACCAAAACCATTGATTGTCTCTTCAGCTGAGTTTTTTTCATTTCCTACATCAACAGGTGGAGATGTGCAGCAAGGGCTCCGAGCATCTGAGCTGAGTAGCCAGAGCCGATGGAGAAAAGCATTGGGTAGATTCTTGGGCTCTTTAGGAGCTGGGTTCTCCAAAGTCCAGGTGTTGATGTCCAGCATAGAAGCTGGATCCAGTTGTGTAGTCCCGAAGGCCTCCAAACCCAGGCTAGATAGAACATCAGCCTGAGGACTGGCCTTTGGATTCTCTGATTTAAAAAAAAACAAACAAACAAACACAAAAAAAAAAAACAACAGACATTTCAGGCTGGGAGTTAGCTATTTTAGGTTTATGATCTTGACTGAAAAAAAAAAAAAAAATCAAAAATTCTCAATTTAAGCTCAACAAATCATTTTAACTTTTTGGAAAATGCCATTATATAACATTATCTTGTATTAAAGCTTGGGTCACACATCATAACATTATATATTTTGTATGGGGATAACTGCTGGTAGAAATAACTTTAAAATGTAAACTGGTAAAACATACAGCATTAAACAGAGAATTGTGAGAAAACTGTTACCTATAATATTTAATAAAAGAGAATGCACTTCATATCTGAGGTTCTTGGAGTACAGAATTTCACTTAGACCCATGTAAAAGGATTGATTTCTTTGTCCTCACTATCCTGTGACATTGTCATCATAAATATATGGTTTCAGCCACAAACTCGACTGTCATTGATGAGTTAACACATTTTTAAAAAGTATAGACAAATAGTACTGTGAAAATAAATCTTAGGCCACCTCTAGATCTGTTGTTTTTGTAGAGGTGAAATAAACATACACATGTATTTCTCACTCTCTTTTCTTCAGATGCAAAAGAAAATACAGGGACCCTAGACCTAGCTTTAAAAGACACAAAAAAATTGAACTAAATGGGTTCCAAAGGTTAAAATCACTATGTAGTGTGACCCCTGACCCCATGACAAGAGCAAGAACCGACAGAAACATCAGAAAATGAATGCAAGGAATCTCATATTGTCTGAACAAAAGGGTGCAAAGGGAAGTCACACTAAATACTTCCCTGAAACTTTATACTTCCCATAAATCTTAATTGTATCTTACTTCAGAAACTGAGAAATGCACATCTGTGGTCATTATAACTTATAACGCATTATAACTAAACCAGCAATTTTAATGTTAACCTAGAACTTTTGCACTGTTTCTGTAAATAGACATGACACTTAAATGTATCATTGAATTGAGTTTCATTTACAAGAACAATTTAATATGCTGTACAGCCTCGAGTTGACAGATTGAGCACAAAACTAAAAATCACTTTAAAACATAATATTTTATCATGTTTACAACTATAAAATGTTCTTGGCAAGTGGTAGAATAATCACATGGATTTAAATATTAGAATATTTTTCAACAATAAGAGAAACATACGTTTTTTCTTGCTGCTCAGCTTCCTGGAGAGCTTGACCGACATGATGTCACCAGTCACGGGTCTCACTTCTGGATGTGTTTATTTCCTCTGGTCAAACATATTCTGAAAAGAGTGGAGTGTGGAAACCAGTAATTAAACATAATAGGCTGGAAATCATAGACATTATTATGGGTACATGACATATAAATGTTACCACATAAAACTAGCAGCTACATAGTAAAAAAATGGTGTTTGGTCTAAAATGACATGTTGTACTGTATAATTTCTAATATGAAACAGCTGTTGAGATACTTACACTACATGAGAATTTGTTCAAAGCTGTTGACTCAGGGGAGTACTCACCGTGGAAAGTACACAGAAGACTGGTTAGTCCTGACCTTTATCTTTTATGAATGCTTCAGTGAACAAGCATCTCCTCCCCTTTTCATTTTGGTTTCCATTACAATACGACCAAATCCATAACATGCTGAGAATGCTATGCTATTATAATGGCCTCTCCTCAGAACAGACGAGTAGCAGAAAGATAAAGTACACTAATGATAGCTCAATATCAAAGCGACTACCTCTTTAGTTGCAGCTTAATGTCCTTTTCCTTCTTGTTGAAATGTTAGAAGATGTCTATTGCGTTGGCAAAGCTTAAGTCCCCTATACAAGAGAAATTTAGACACAGAAACCCTTTAGAATAGATGCTTTAAGGAACAGACCATTTTTTATGTCCTCTCCGTTGATACTACTAGAGTTATTATGTACCTCTCAGGGACTTCTGGGTAGTTTCTTACTTTTAGAAATTGAGTAACCCTTTAAATGCCAGTTCGAATATGTGATGCCACTTGTTTTCTTTTAAAAAAACATAAAATATGAAATATTTTTTATAAAATGACAATGGAGGATGGGCCATTGCTGGTGATTAGAGTCTTCAATATGTTGAAAAGTAGCAACAGCCCTCATTTCAATGCATTACTATGTCTTATTTGAGATTAAAAAATGTGGTGTCAGTGTAAGTCAATGAGGTATTTTTTTCCCATGAGGATCCTGCACTGCACAAAAAATACTAACACAATGAAATCAGTGTTATTGTTAATGTTTGACAAGTCCAAGACTCTGCCAAATCCCTCCACCATGTATTATATGAAAAAAAAGTGTGTTTTTAAAAAACAAAATAAAGCAAGAGCCATCATGTATTCAGAAGGGCATTTAAAGGGTTAAATCCTAAAAAGGATTTAAAATTTAAGAGTTTTGAGCAGAGTTTTAGTGATTTAAAAGATTCATGTGAAAAAAGTGGAATTTTTTTTTATATAAGATCCTTTTATAGCACTTTTCTCATGTACTTTTTGTGTATAATAGACCTGTAAGAGTAACTTATGTTAGATAAAAAAAGAAAAAAAATCAAAAAAAGAAATGTTCTTACAGAAATCAAAGGCGTGAGATGTAACACAGCTAACTATTGTTACTGTTAACTATCACCAATAAAATAAAATAAAAAAATTAAAAAAAAAAAAAAAAAAAAAAAGATGTAACACAGACAAAATGGTCAATAATGATCAAATCAAAAAAGAAAGGTGACAAAAAAAACTACCAGAGGGGTCTGTATGGGACCTAAATGATTGATGATAATGATAATTATTTTTCTCCCCTTTTTGAATGTGTTATTTTTTATATTTATTTCCCAATGACCCTGTTAAGAGGCCAAATTAAGAGACAGCAGGTAATAATTTAGTTTTGTTCTGTCTTTTTTTTTTTTTTTTTAAGACCACTGGAAAAAATTGGACTATTTTTAGCACTAATTTGTGTCATAAGTCTGCTTTAAGTCACTGAGCAACTGTTCAGTTATCTTTAATCAGGTGATTCTTTGATAAATTTATTTCAGATATTGCTTGAAACAATGATTAAAAATAAGTATTTCATCCTATAGCCAAATGCCTGCTTATTTATGTGTAATCTCTTAGAAATTGAGCAAAAATTAAAAGAGTTCTTACCTAATACTCCACATGCAACTGCCTGACAAAAGAAAATGAACATCCTTAAGGTTTTCAACTGGGTGACTGTGTCTTTCTGTCTGCCTGTAGAGTTCTTATACCTGTGTTTTTGGTGATAAGACACAGGCATACATCTATGCATATCTAATCCTGCAACAATGAGATGGACATCTGTCACACGCACACATACTTACAACACAAACCAAAGAACACGTAAGCAAGTGTAAAATAAGTGACGTTTGTGATTCTGCAGAAATTCTTAACATGACTGTCTCGATACTAGATCTTGATATCATCATCCACTGTCAGTCGGCTTTGAAATCCAGACAACTGTTGGATTATCATTGGCTTGTGAGGGTCAGAGGCAAGGCTTCAGACAATGACGCACACATACCATTAGTCACAAGTGTTCTCTCTGATATACTGTAGATCTGATAACCAGTGTCCTGCCTTCGCACTGTTTCTTTTCCTAGAAGTAACCCATAAAAAACAAAATGTTCAGGCTTGGAGTCAACTATTACAGAGAGAAACCTCAGTGAATTTCATTTCTTATAATTAGGTGCTTTTCTTTTTTTTTTTTTAAAGGTCAGTGTGATACTTTGTACATATCACTAACAGAACTGTACTGAAATGACTGTAACTGGATCTGTGTATTATTATTTTGTATGCTGAACTTTTTTTTAAAGAGGGCCCCAGGAAGACTAGTCTGTTGTATGTGTGTCGGCTAATGGGGATCCTCAATAAAGAATAAACAGAGTAAACTGAAATCTTAATTTGCAATTTAACCCATAAAGACCCAGTGTTACTTTTCTGGCAGTTCCTAAATGTATTTTTGTCTCTATTTAACCTTTCTTAACTGATTTATTTCCAGTTATTATAATATCATCCTCTGTATTTTGCATTTTTCACTTTGAATCACGTATTTTCCTGTAGGCAAGGTAAATTTATTTGTATAGCACAATTCATACACAGGGCAATTCACAGTGCTTTATAAAAATGGAAAAGAGACAGGTTAAAAAAACACAATTATAATTATAACATAATCAATAAATAATAATCAATTAAAATGAAGTAAAAGAGAAAAGTGCAGATAGAACACTTTCAGGTGTTCTATGCACAGTTGAACAGATCCGTCTTCTGCCTGGACTTAAACATTATCAGAGTAGAGGCCTGTGTCACGTCATCAGGAAGACTGTTCCAGAGTTTAGCTGCATAGAACTGAAACACAGCTTCACTGTGTTTAGTCCTGACTCTGGGCACCAGCAAAAGACCTGTCCCAGAGGTTCTCAGAGTCCAAGATGGTTCATATGGTGCCATTGTTTTCCTATATTTATTCTATTCATGAAAACTCACAGTAAATTTAAAGGTTATATTTATAAATATTATGTTATAATATATTATATTATACATATTGTATTATGTTATTATATTATATGTTATATAAAAACAGAGAAACGTGAAGGAAAAGTGACTTCATCCTCAAAGATATCAATAACTAAATATAAAACAAGTGTCTCCATCCATTGTTTTTTATCAAACTCCGCTGGTTTTACTGGTGAATCAATGTTGTAGAAGATGACAGTGTTTCCATGGTAACTACGGAGCCTCTGAACATCCAAATGGGTCATATCTGATGACCATGACAAGATGACAAACTGTATTTTACACCAATTATTAACATGGATTGGTAGGGTTAGTGGAACAACAGGTATAAAACAGTTTAGATCAGTAGATGGTTTTGGTTGCCAGTGATGGTTTGGGTCATAAATGATAAATTATAAAATTATAAAAAGTAAAAAAAGTTATAAAAAGTAAATTATCATTGAAGAGTCAGTCAAATCACTATTTCCTATATGCCTCTGAAAAAGCTGATGCATCTCTGCTGCTGGAGAGGTGAAGGCACACCTGAGGGATAAGTGTTGTGCCGAGGAAAAGATTACAGCTCCTCTATTTCTGTCCTGGAAAGCTCTTTAGCAGTCTTACCCTCATGTGTCAGACACTGTAAGAATAAAGTGTGCGTGTTTATGTGTACGTGCGTGCATGTGTGAGGCGGCATACAGTGTACACTTGGCCTTCCTGTGAACAGCCCTTCATTGAATCCCTGATTGCCTGGATCTGTTTGCACTTACTTTCCTTCAGCAGGACTGAAGAAAGCGACTGAAAAACAGAAGAGCACCTTAAGGATTATTAGAGACACTGAAGGAATAGTGGTCAAGATGTTGATCACCATGCTAACAGCCATGTACATGATGGTCAGAGTCGTAGAATCGGTAAGAAATCATACAAAATGGTAGAAATGAAGAATAGATTTATTAAAGTACTTATATATTGTAGTGTTATGTGTTGATGGCACTCTAAGTCATGCTCTTAGTGTTTGCATTGTATATGTATTTCTCACCTGGCAGCTTGTTTGTAATATAGAAATCAGTTTTACAGGATCACAATGAATATCCCATAAAGACCCAGTGCTACTTTGTGGCAGTTCCCAAATTAATTTTTCTCTAACCTTTTTTAAGTGATTTATCTCCATTTATTATGATGTTGTCCTCTGTATTTTGTGGTTTGTTTGTTTTGTTAGTGAAAATCATGCATTTTCCATCATTTAATTTACTGATCTTGAAGATGTTCATGAAAGCTCAGATTAAAGTTGAGGGTTGTTATGTCAAAAACAGAGAAAACTGAAGAAAAAATGACTTTTTCAGCAAATATATCAATAACTGAATGTAAAAACAAGTATCTCCATCCACTGTCATTGATCCAACTCCACTGGTTTTACTGGTGAATCAATGTTGTAGAAGATGATGATGTTTCCATGTTCACTACGGAGCCTCTGAACGTCCAAATGGGTCAAATCTAATGACCATAAAAAGATGAAAACCTGAATTTTACACCAAGTATTTACACGAACTGATAGCTTTAGTCTTTCAGAAGTTCTTAAATGTTTTAGATCAGTAGATGATTTTGGTCACCAGTGGCTGTTTGGGTCTTTATGGGATATATGAAATGAAAATGAAAATGTCAAAGCAGATGGTGTTAATTTAAATCTAATCCAACCATAAAAACTTGTCTCCTTGCATTCAATTTGCCAGATCTGTCAAAATTATGAATGATTTGCTTCACAGCTCATCAGTAAAAAAAACCCAACACCACACACACAAAAAAACAATGGCCACAACAGGGTGTAGAAGTACAAGAGAACCTTCACACTTTAAAAACCTGTGGTCAGTGCTTTGCTTATTCCTCACGTTTCCACCCATGCGTTGTCACGTCTAACTCCTTTTGTCTGTTTTTTTTTTTTTGTCTTCAGATAAGTGTACGCTTTGCACCGCAGCAAGACCCTTTGCCTTACATGGTGTCCCAGCCTTTGCCTTGGCAGGTTCACTCAGTGTCACACAGTCGGAAGAGCAGCAAAGCAGATGAAGTTAGTATCAATAAGGTTTCATATCACACAAATAAACATGCTGGTGCACACAAATAATGACTGAAATTACAGTGCATTTACATCACATAGACAAAGCTTGCAAACCACTGAAACCACCGCTTATGTGTTGATTTACAATGAATTATTTATGGCCACTTCTTATGTAAAGGAGCCGTCTTTTAGTCTTTTGACTTTCTCCTGCTGCGTCGGAGGGATTTTTCCTTGTAAACAGTCGCATATAATCTTTTTTAATCTAATGGTCAGACAGAGCATGTCAGAAGTTCAACGGTCAACCTTGACTCAGCATGTGAGCATCTAAGCTCACACGGTCGGGCAGTGTTTATTTGAAGAGCAGCTCACGGAGTCTATGCAGAGAAATCTAATAAGATTATACATATTGCCAAAAAAAAAAAAATAGCCAATTGGTGTTTGGTTAATCAATATTAATGAATCAACAGCTTTTTGAAAAAAAATGAATCAATAATTCAACTGTACACAACATAACCATTTTCAAAACCCCAGTGCATCTACAGTATGTACACCTCATTTCTGACTTACTGATGTAGTTATAGAAAGAAACAAAGAGCTTGACTATGGAAGGAAGAGAAGGTCACACTACAAAGATAAGGTGAGAAAATGCATCTGCCCACAAAAAAATCAATAGCACAAACTAAAAATGATAAAAGGAGGTAGACAGGAAGAAAGACACTTTGGTCAGAAACTTTCCACAGTGCAAATTACCCTTTACTTGTGTGGGAAAAAGAAAGCGTGGACATTATTGACGAGGTCATAGTGCTTGTGTGTGGGACTGGATTGAGGCACATCGTCAAACTCATGAGTAACCAAACTAAGCTGGTCTGCACTTCAGTCTCTGGTTCGCCTGCCACTACTCTGCTTGAGCTGTAATCCCAATCAAGGGGATTTGTGTTTGAGGTCATTACTCTAACTGTAGGTAGAAAGGACACACACGCATGCACACATGAACACACAGGTACAAGAAAACTGCATTTCACTGTTGAACATTTAACATTCACCCCTTAACCCTTAAAGACACAAATCTATTTTTGTCTTTCCTACATGATTTATTAACATTTATTATATTATCCTCTGTATTTTGTATTTTCCTATATTCAGTTTACTGATCATGTAGATGTTTATTAAAGTAAATCCAAAGGTTATTAAATCAAATCAGAAAAAAAGTGACTTTTTCAACAAGATATATCATTAACTGAACATAAGACAAGTATCTCCATTCACTGTCATTGATCAAACTACATGTGTTTTACTGGTGAATCAGTGTTGTAGAAGATGACGGCGTTTCCACATTCATTAAGAACATCCAAATAAATCATATTTGATGACCATGAACAGATGACATTTTACCTGAACTTTTTACACATATTGATAGGATCAGTGGATCAGAAAGTAAAAAAAAAAAACACTTTGGATCAGTAGATGCTTTAGGAACTTTATGGTTTAGGCATTTTTACACATCTGTACAAGAGCTCAACAAAATCCCTTCTGTGATTATCTCTTTGATTGTGTGTGATTTTCTCCATCTGGTGGCATGTGCAGAATGTGTCTCTTACGCTTCTACATCACCACCATAACTATTATCTGATGTATTTTATGCATATCCGCATAGCTATGATATTTTCTGTTCTCTGTGTGAGTGTGAATCAGTGTGACCATCTTGTAACACAGCTATTGTGTGTCTTTCACAGTTTGATGGCTTCAGGAGGAACAGCATAGGCGTGTACAGGAAGAGTAAGTAACGCAGTAGAAGTGTTAAGTAGCTTAAGTGAAGGCTATTTTTCTGCTGTTTCATCTCATAATTGCTGATTTGAGCTTCAGATTCAGACTATACGTCAGAAAAAAAGCCGGCTTGAGTTAAGGCTAATGTGTAAACAATGTGTTTGAACTTAATCATTGCTACAGACTATATCTCCATGGCTATTGCCTCTACCTCTCTGGCTATCCCCTGTGTCCTGTCGTGCTCAGACTCCAATGCCTGTAATGGGACGTGCACTGCCCCAGCTGTTCCCCCACTCAGCCCAGTCGAAGCAGAGAAGGCTGCTGCTACCATCCAGACCCATTTTAGGAAGTTCCAACAGAAGAAGCACAAGAATGGCAAGTAAAATGAACAACAGGACACAGATGGACGACAAGCGGAGGGACAACAGGGAGCAGGTGGGACTTTAACGAAGCGTGGATTCTTCACCAAGTGTGCATATGCCCATCCATATGCAAATGTACAAATGTTAAGTGTATGAGAAACAGTAGAGCTAAAGGAATAATGACATATAAACAATAATATACAGCTATATATTTTGAAAAGCTGCTTATACCTTATGTAAAAATCAGTCTGAATGTATCATATATAATAATATAATGTACAGTTGAATGAAAGTTAGTTTTGGTGTGCTGAGACGACAGAGTGCCTGTGGGAGTGTGTTTTCCTGTGCTACAATTTGTAAATTACAATTGTTTTCATTACATAAAAACGGCAAAATTAACCAATTGTCAGAGATGTGGATCTGTTGACCAACCTATTTGAATAAAAAATCTGCCAACCTGTGTTGTGTTTTATTAGAGCATATTGCCCTCTAGTGCTGGAATCAGCATCTGTTCACAGTATTTATTTGGAGCAGAAGCAATATTTTAGTTTTAAATTAACAATTATTATTAATTAGGATGGATAGACACTACAATTATTAAAAAAATGACAGTATGACATAAACACCTAATGAAAAACGACAATCAAATAACTAAATCTACTTTGTTAGACTACATCAATACAATGTCCTATTCACTCTTGTTCATATAGTGTTGAACACTTTGGATCCATATAGAGTAAAAACCATAACAAAAATGATAAACAATCTCTTAAATTCATACAAATAAGGAATTATGAGATCTATCTATCTATCCGTCCGTCCGTCCGTCCGTCCGTCCCCCCCCCCCCCCCCCCCCCCCCCCCTCTCTCTCTCTCTCTCTCTCTCTCTCTCTCTCTCTCTATATATATATATATATATATATATATATATATATATATATATATATACACACACATATACAGGGTGGGGAAGCAAAATTTACAATGAACATTTTGTTGTTTTTTCTCAGCAGGCACTACGTCAATTGTTTTGAAACCAAACATATATTGATGTCATAATCATACCTAACACTATTATCCATACCTTTTCAGAAACTTTTGCCCATATGAGTAATCAGGAAAGCAAACGTCAAAGAGTGTGTGATTTGCTGAATGCACTCGTCACACCAAAGGAGATTTCAAAAATAGTTGGAGTGTCCATAAAGACTGTTTATAATGTAAAGAAGAGAATGACTATGAGCAAAACTATTACGAGAAAGTCTGGAAGATACTATTAAAGAAGAATGGGAGAAGTTGTCACCCGAATATTTGAGGAACACTTGCGCAAGTTTCAGGAAGCGTGTGAAGGCAGTTATTGAGAAAGAAGGAGGACACATAGAATAAAAACATTTTCTATTATGTCAGTTTTCTTGTGGCAAATAAATCCTCATGACTTTCAACAAACTAATTGGTCATACATTGTCTTTCAATCCCTGCCTCAAAATATTGTAAATTTTGCTTCCCCACCCTGTGTGTGTGTGTGTGTGTGTGTGTGTGTGTGTGTGTGTGTGTGTATATATATATATATATATATATATATATATATATATATATATATGGTATGTTGAAAGTTGCAAAGATTTTTCATGCACTGTAAACCAATACTAAATGCAGTTTGTCTGTGTATCCTTCATTTTTCTCTGAACATAATTTATCTGTGAAAAATAACACATTTAAGCACTAGAGAACACTAATCCTGAGACAATTATTGTAAGAATTAAGAAGGTTCTGGCCTCCTTTGTCTTCTGCATTATCACAATCACACAGATTCTCTGTCTTGAAAAATCTTCGTCTGGAAAATTTAATCAGGTCAGGCTGTCTCCATGAGAAACATCTGCACACCCCAGGTTCATGTCAGATGGTGCAAACATATGGTCATGACAGGGATAAACTTTCCACCTCTGGGTTGAGAAAAACTTCTTTGTGGGTTTTGGGAAGGAGGGGAATTTCATTTTGTATAGCAAAAATAGGTCTGTTGATTTTAGAGGTTGTTCAGAAAAGGAATGAGGCTCTGTATTGTGTGGGGCCTGTAGTGGACACATGGTGACATCAGCTCATTTTAGGCATCACCACTGCTCTGTATCCAATCACATGTACGTTCTGAGGCATATTTTATTAAATCTGGGTAAATTAATAGATTGACACTATGTATACTGATATCAGGCATGTTCCATGCATTTGATTTGCTCTCAAAACAACAGTTTCATGCTAATTTTATTTTGATTCACACACTCACGGATACCGTGTGAGACCATATTCACATTCCCAAAAGTGAAATGTCTACCAGCACTGTGTTCCTCCCACTTACCATGTCATCAGTCATAGTTTCTTGGATCTCTGGCACCTGTGGCAGGCAAAGTTTGGAACCTTAAACACAAAACAATCAACAGGCTGTATTTGAAAATGCCAGAACAATAGTTCACAAATTGTTGTAGGATCCACAGGATTCCTATTGTCACCAGAAAACTGTTTTACATCACACATCACGATTTACAAGACAGTAAACAACTGTGACCTTATTATGGTACATGTAGAACTGTAACCTCTGGTCTAAAATAATTCTAAAGCTGTGTCTTTTTGTCTCAATAACAAGATTAAATACAGTACACATGGATAGTTTTTCATTTGAAATTGTAATTAGCTTCAGTCTATGATTTTATATATGTATTTATATATGCTTCAATGGGATTACTGCAGAATTGCACAAAATGTGGCCTCATTCTTTTTCCAATGTGTTTTTAACAGAAAAAATGTGGTAGAATGTAAAGTTTAGTTAGGTTAAAAATAAGTGTTTTCGAGAATAAGGTAGAATATAAATGAGAAAAGTTTAGGGATATTTGATTTTGTTGACTGTGTGAAAACTAGACTGAGTTTAAACAAAGCAGATTAGCAGTTAAATGAATAAAATTGGAGGAGTACCAAAATGACACCATTTAAAAACCTGTACAAATCAGATTAACCTGAATTATATTCTGATTTAAAACTGGAAAACACAGAATCATCACACACACACACACACACACACACACACACACACACACACACACACACACACACGCACAGCTTCATGTTTGTGAAAGAATGCGCAATATTATCACAGTTCATAAAAAGATATCTTTATTGCACAAGGTGTTGAGTACTCTTTTTCTGTTTTTGTTTGTTTTCATAGAAAAGAAAATGTAGAGTTAAACACAAGCAATTGCAAATTTGAAGCAACATTTCCCCATAAAAGTTTAAGGAACAACCTCTGCATTTTTAAAATGTTTTAATTAATCCCCGTTTATATAGTTCAAATCACCATTTCCCTTTTACTTTAATAACCAGCAAAAATTTCAGAACATGCAATGCTGCTGTCCTCCTCCAAAAAAGTGGGATAATAAAAAAGCAAACTAAAAAAAAAGTAAGCAATCTGTGACAAAGTAACAAAAAAAATAAACAAAAAAAAAAAAAAAAGAAAAAATAGAATAAAAAATAAAACAAAACAGGAATAAAACGTAATTAACTGTCCTGTAAAAGAAGAGTTATTGTTAAGTATGCATGGTCCACTCTGACGACATGTTTCAACTGGTCGATAAATCAAGATAAAGCAGTGTCTGTATATTTCTATAGTTTTTCATTAAGTCCTCTTCTGGTTCATAACAATAACTTCAGTTCAAAGTTTACATTGTGCCCTGGTTTCTAGTGAAGATGTCGAAAATAGTACTCATTTTATACAAAACACTTTCCTATGTACACAAGTCTTCTATGGAGTAGAAATTATGTAGTAAATGTGGGCAAGGGGTAAAGTGGGGGGGGGGGGGGGGTCTGATTGGTTGAGCAGGTGTGGAAAAGGTTAGGGATGTAGCACATGTGATGTTGGCCTTACAGATACAGATTTTGTCAGTTTGAAGGAATGTCTTTGTGTTTTAAGAAAAAATCCACCTAAATCACCACTGTTCTGTAACTGCTGATATTTTAGTAAATCTTGCACTTTAATATGGGCAGAAATTCTGGCATCTTAAGATTTCACTTACCATCTATTTTTGTACATTTTAATATCGTACATTATTTAACAGTGACATAATCTGCTTTATTGTACAATTAGTAATGAGACTCACCAACATGTATCAACATTACAGCAGTACTGTAATCAGAACTGTGAGAGTAATGAGTCAAAATTAGTATTAAATAATGTACAGGCTAATTAATTTATGTCCCTGTGTATTTTAGACTGAAAAGTGCCAGTATCTTGACATTTGGATAAAGCATATTAAAACTGACTAAAATAAGCGTCATATTGATTAATAGTGAATGACTTGAGCAAAGGTAGTGTCAAACTAAATTTACATGTGAATAGAGATTAAAAAAAAAAAAAAAAAAAAAGGAAGTAAAAAAAAATATATATGTAAAAATGTCTTAGGGTGGAGTTTTTCATTAAAAACAGACATTTACTTTAAGCAAACTGACATGAAATCTGTGTTTCACAGTAAAAGCAACTTCACAAGAACAAGTGCTAGGGAAAGCTGATTGGGCAGGAGATTATTTCATCGCTCCATCCAATATCCATACAACTGGAGTTAGGAAGCCTCTGTTTTAGTTGCTAAAACAGACCTGCCCCATTCCCAACTTTGTGTTTTGTTTTTTTCTGAAAATAAGTATTTGCATAATTTGAAACATGAAAGGCATCGTAATCATAAAAAATGTAAAGCAAAAATTAATTTCTCCCTTCTTGTACTCTAATTCCTGTTTAATTAAAAATAAAAATGTAGCGTGAATGCAGTAATGGGCAGCTAAAGGTTTTACTATGTGGTATGTATTTTGACCTGCAGTCCCGGAGTCTGGGGAGGAGTTGCTATGACAGAGAAGTTTGTCTTCATTATCTATAGTCAGGTAATGGCATTGAGCTTGTGAACACACCTTTGGAAGGTACAATACAACATATTACAATAGGCTCACTTACTGTATAGGCTGTCCTTGTTTTATGTTTTCTTTTTCAACACCACACTTTCTGTACTGAGCCATAGACCACAGTTAACCAGCAACACAATCTCACACTATAATTTGACTTCACTGTGCTTGTCCGTTCAGCTGCTTCCTGCTGCACAGGCTCTGCAGCTGAAACATTTACAAAATCACAAGGAATCATTGTACCATTCCTCAAAACTCAGTTTCACCACTTCACTTTATTTCACACCATTTTCTTTCTCTACCGTCCATGGTTGTGTTACCCGTTTAAATCATGAGCTTCCCTCTTCTTTTTCATCCTTCCTTCCTTCTTGCAGTTTTTTTACTCTAAGCGATTGTCTTGTGATCTTTTATATATATTTTCAATTAGAACGGCTTTTATATTTCTCTGCTTTTTTCAATATTCATATATTTGCTATATATTTGAATAGAAATATATATGTACATACTTTTGAAAACAAACATATATCATATCTTTTTATTTTTTCTATTGCGAGAGCCCTGATGTTACGTTTTACCATTGCAAAACATTTGGAGCAACTCTATTTTTTGGAACGATCTTTGTTATGGGATTAAGCTTTGGGAGAAGAAATGGGGGGAAAAATAAATATAATGTTAACAGATACAGTACCATGCATAAAGCTTAAATCAATTTTGGTGAGGTGGGGGGACTGGAAAACACATATTTTAGCTTTGGGGACGAGTTCTTTCTGAAGAAAAAGGTTTCTCTCGCCTATGTAACCCCCTCCCTATTCCCTAAACAACTGCAATTTCTACACTTGACGTCTCCAAGTATCAAAGTCATTGTCTGTTCATAAATCACTTTATACAAATATGATTTCTTGTATACATCTCTATAAATTTACTGTATGTTTGCAACTTTTTATTGAGCATCAAATACTATTTCTGTCTGTCTGTGCATATTAGACCTAATCTCTCAGTCTGTTTTCTTTTTAACTAGCCAGTACGCTAGCTGTAGGTCACAGTGACACTGTATGGATATGATGGGTGGGTAATAGTAAAAGGTGGGGATGAATAGTAAAGGATAGTGGGTACAGGTAAAATGGTTTAAATGATGAATAATGGCAATGTGGCACCATGATGAAACATACAAGGGTCTCCTTGTTTATGTTCTGAGGGCGGGAAAGAGAGAAAAAGAAAGAAACCTCTTTCTTATCATGTGTATTTGCTCTCTTTTGAACCCACTTCCTTTTCAGTGTTTCTCATTTCCTGGTCAGCACTGTCAGTCACACTTAAAAAAAACAAAACAAAAAAAAATCGCTAGCATCATCATGGTCCCTGTATCCCCTTTCACAGGTACAAAATGAAGATTCAGGGGAGGGGAGGGAGTCAGTTTTGACACAGACGTCTGCCCAAGAGGTCAGCATACAGATTGATTTTAAAAAGGTCCACTGTTGGTGTGTGCCTGCCACATGTATACATATATATATTTACACATATACACCCACACGCACACACACGCAGGCTTGTGAAGGTTTCTGTTACTTGGATCCATTCTAACCTTTTCTTAGTGCACATGAGATTATATTTCCATCATCAGAAAATAAACAGAAAACTGATGAAAAAAGGTTTGGATTCATCTTTCACTTGATGATGCTTAACATTTTTTTTACTCCTCTGCTTTGAGTCTATTTATAAAAGCATCAATTAAGACCATTATACCATCATTCATTGCATGTATAAGAAAATTCCCCTCGTCTCAAAACTGATATTGAGACAGCAGTCCTTTCACTGCCTCTACTGTATGAATCCATGATTGAATAACCTCGAAGAGCCAGTGTAACACCAACGTTGGTGGTTAATGCATACAGTAAAAGCATCCTGCAATGGCACAATGCTGTGATATGAGCTCCTCTTCCATCAGAAACCAGAAAAGTAACTTATTTAAAAACCTAAAATCCTTAAACACATGTCAACTCAAACAACCTGGTTTATTCTACTACTGTCTTGATAGCAGAAAACAAGACAGTGCATGTGGAAAGCATTTTGTGCATAAGTACTGTGTCTTTACCAGAAGATGAAAAGATGAAGTAAATAGATAAATCATTTACGTTTTGGCAAGTGATTCCCAGGGTGGAGAAATAAGAGATAGAGAAAGACGACTTAGTAGAAAGCAATCAGGCAGAAAGAAAGGCAAACCCCTGTGCTGTGGAGACCCAATTCTGACCCCTTCTTACAGTAGTGTCGATGGGAACCCAACCAGCTCCCTACAGTCTGGCACAGCTCAGGCACGGACGGGTCAGCTGTGCATGTGTATGTTCCTCACCCCACTTTTCCATAGAGGCTCCAGGCAAGCGCTGGCTTGACCAGCAATCTATTAAGAGTTACAGTGACAGGCCGCAGTGATGCCAGGCTACACTAGTGTGTAGGACTTGGAGTAGGCCCCTGACGCTCCATCTCTCTGTTTCTGTAGTCTGCCTAAGCCCGAGGAGCTGCTCTCCAACAGAGAGTCTCTGGATCCTCCCATCTTGGAGGAGGATGAGGAAGCACCTCCAGGGGTCCCACCTGTGGCCCCTGCTGCACCACCTCCACCAGAGGATGATGATGCCCCCGCAGCAGCAGCGGTAGCAGCAGCGGCTGCTGCTGCACTCTGGGCCACTGAGGCAGAGGAACCAGGCATGGTGAGAGTCCTCTGGGGAAGTGTGGAGCTACTGGAGCTAGCAGATGCTCCTCCACTTCCACTACCTCCACCGCCACCTCCCGTTGCTCCTCCAGAGGAAACCCCAGAGGACGAGAGGTTGGACAGACCAGAGTGGCCCATGGTTAGAGCCTGCTGCTTTGTAGAGTCCATTGTCACATGACGGCCCTGGGTGTGGTATGCCCTCTGGGCCAGGCCACGGATTGAGGCTTCACGTGGTGGAACCACTGGACATGGGTCATGATGCTCTGACTGCTTTCTGAAGAAGGGATCTGACTTCATGTACAGGGGTAGGTTGCAGTAGTCACCTGGAGGGAAGGAAATGTGTTATATTAATGTCAAAAGTAACTTGTCATAGTCATAATATTTTGTCACACATGACTTGTTTTAACCACCTCTGGAAACAATTCAGAGACCAAATGCCCAGACTTAAACCTTTCTGAAAACTTCAGTGAGGTTATCATTTTACTCAAACACATAAGTATGAATGATGAAACCAATGGTCTATTAATTTATTTTTCCAGAGCTGTATAAAACATCTTTTAAAGTTCATGCCAAATGACAAATAAAGTCAACAAGTCTTGTTTGTTAGCTGCTACTCACTCTTGGCACGGTGTGGAATGGGCACGGCTACATTCTTGCCACGATCGTAGTCTTGGGGTTTTGGGGGCGAGGCAGTGAAACGGCAAATACCAGGCTCTGACGGTGTACTCATGGACGTCATGCTATCTGCATTGTCATTGGTACCTGTGGTCATCTGGTCAGATGAGCTGTCAGAGATGAAGCATTCTGTAATCTCAAATTTGGCATGCTGCAGGTGTTCCTCCAGCTTGGCATGCTCATACGCTCTTGCCAACTCTTCGTAGGTGGAGGAGGCGCTTTCAGTTGACACCATGCTGTTGCGACCTTTATCTATTGAAGAGAAGAGAAAGAAAAAATGCTTAGTACATTTCTCCTGCTGAACAAAAATACCCTTATTTATATGTCCATGTTAATGGCTGTAAGTGTCATTTCACATGTGTGCCAACCTGTGTCCTGCGAGAGGCTGGCACTGTAGCTGTCACTCTCTGTGACAGTGATGCCATGCTGTGAGCCAACTGTGCGCCAGTCTGAGGTGAGAGTGCGGGCTGGCGTTGATGCCTGGCACTTGGTCAGAGTCCATTGACTGGAGTAACGATTCCTAATGCTGTGAGCTGACTTAACACTCTTTCTTGACACTGGGTCTGGTGGTAAATTGATAAAGAAATAGCTATGATGTGCACATTATGTACATGAACAAACATTTCAGAAAAAACAGGATCCCTTTCACACAATGATCCAGTGAATCTCAACAGATTACACAAAAGGCTTAGTGTCATTGAAACAAGTTCTACATCCACAAAAGAACTGTGCAGCTATTAAGCTCCTAAAACCAGTGCAAACAAGATAGAAAAAACAATCATTCACAAAGGAAACACAAAGGGTGAAATTCACCACAAACTGTGCTACCAAGAAAACAGAATCATGGGGCACCTGTTTCATTTGCATGGAAGTAAATTAGGGATTATTGATACATTTGGTCTACAATCGGCCCCTTTCTACGAAAATAAGCTTTGTTGCAGAACCATTTCATTCACAAAAGGCCAGCACAAACTGTCTCATGCAGTTAGATTGATACAGTTAACATCGGCAGGCAGCTGGTGTCAAGTACACAAACACCATCCTCTTCTTCTCTATAATTTTCACGTTTATGAGGCTTGGATGATATTGACTTAATGTTACGTGATATTGAGAGCAAACGTATCAAAATACATGAAAGTTGGCATGAAATTGTGTGTGTGCATCTCTGCTAACTGAAGTCATTTAATGTTTTTTTTATTTAGTTAGTTTTATTTAGTTATTTAGTTTATTTAGTTTTTATTATGGATTCATTTGTGTACTGGGAAAATGGAAAAACCCAGAAACAGTGATTTGCACTGTTATGTTAGCACAAAATCTTTTGTGGACTGGGATTTTGAACAGTGAGGACTGACAGAAGAAATGCAGCACACTTTGCAGCACAGTTCAAGGCAGCAATTCATTCTTTGACCCATGACAATTTAATACACTTATTTAAAACAATCCTTTTGCTGTTAACAACTCTGCTTTAGGAGTGGATGAAAATACTCAACTAATCAAGTCAGATGATCAAATATTTTATTTGTACAATAGACAATGAACAGAGTTCACTTACTAGTTCCTGGTCTGATGTCTGACATGTCAATCAAGGGACCAGTATTCTGGATTAGTGCAGGATGATGCACAGACACACCTGTGCAGAAACTCTGAGGGTTTCCAGTCTGGTTGAACTCTGTATCTGTCACTGGGATAGTGGCTTTGTCCTCACCTATCGCAGATAGAATGTACATTTAATAAAAGCAGAAACTGCAAGTCAAAAAATTGAGGAGTTTAAGCCTAATGTTTTAAAACTCTTGTGAATAAACATGGATCACATGGACACAAACACAGTAACTCTCTCTGTCTCTCTCTCTCTGTCTCTCTCTTCCTCTCACCGATTTGCTTGATGCCTTCTTTGTCCTCGATCAGCAGCTGCACCCTGGGGATGTCAATGTGTAATCGTGGGCCCTGAGGAGGTCCCTTCACTGGGGTGTCAAAGCTGCGGTTGTTTTTACTACTCCAGGGAAATTAGATGCACACACAGATAGACATTCATGGTGTTGAGAAAATGCTAAACGTAGGTTTGTAGAATAAATTTTAAGTTCAACTGATATTATTTTGTGAAATGGAAATAATAATAAAAAGACTCACCTGATCAGCATCTCTGCCAGACTTTTGGCATCTACAAAACAACAAAATTATATATATATTTTTTTACAGAAAATATATATTGATACACTGCCTATTTGTAGACTTAATTTAAGAATTTCTCTGAAATGTATTTCTGACTGCTTTGACCAACAGCTTTGATTGATTTCTATATTCAATGCTTCTACTTCAGTGCTTCTGACTTCTTTTCTTACCTCGTAGTCTCTTTAGCCTCTTCTCTTTGCGTTTCTTTCGAATAATGAAGAGGAGTGCAACACCCAGAGTGACCAGGATCACTGGACAGCCAATAGAAAACAGCTTTTTGACATCATCATTTTTTTCCAGGGGAGACTTGATTGGTGGGATTGTACCTGTACAAAAGAGAAGATCAGAATGCACCTTAATCATTTGGAAATTACCATTTGAGTGTCACTGTTGAACTTTCCTTTAAACACAGTAAATAGAATTTCTAACAAAGAGAGTCACTCACTTCCATCATAATCCAGAGTTGCAAACTGTGAGCTCTGATTGCCACAGCCAGCGCTGTTACATGCTTTCATCTTCAGTTCGTACCAGGTGGCCTCACGCAACTCTGCCAGGAACACATCTGTAGTGGCATTGGTTCGCACACTCTGCCACGTCCATGTACCTGCAAGAGATAATAATGCTGGGTCTAGTTTGTTTATTACTTTCCATCAAAGCAGCCGCACTTCTGAGAACAACATCCAGAATTTTCCTGTCTCATATTCTTATTTAACATATGTTTTTCTTATTCCATTCTCTTCTAAGACCAAGTCAAAACTGAAAAATTCACCTTTTGGCCGAAATTCTAATGTGACGGCACTGATTGGACAGCCCCCGCTGGCCCAACCCTGGAGGTTAAGGCGGGCATGACTTGAGTTAATGTGGGTGAAAACAGGCTGATCTTTGTTGAACTGAGGTTCTGTAAAGGAAGATATGTCATCATGTGAAAAATATAATGTATTCTGACTTTTTAATGGAACATAAGCAGCCATTCCGTCTAATACAACACAGTGCACAGTATTGCAATAAGACATGGGGCTGTTAAGATGATTCATAATGATATTAAATATGTTAAAAACTTCTTCATTACACTTAATAAAAAAATGCACAGATATATCTGTTACGTTGTTGCTACTCATCTTTTCTCTCCGGTTACTGACGTTACAGAGATATAGACTTAAAAAATATAGCTTTTTTCTCTCTGCCCTAATTGGAGTGTTACCTCTCCCATGGGTCTTTGCCTCGATGATCTCACTGATGCGTCCTGCTCCCACACTGTTTTTTGCTGCCAGCTTGACTTTATACCAGGTACCACAGCGCAAGTTGTCTAGTTTAAAAGAGCGTTCTGTAGAACTGATGAACACATCTTTCCATTCCTCTGTGTTATCTACGGAGTACTGCAACACAAATCCTGCAAACGCAAAGAGGACACAGGAAATTAAATATGTATTCTGTTATTTTACCAAAGTATTCTGACTCTTTTACTCCATTAAAATCACTATCATTATTCTTTCACTATCACTTGTCAGTACCTCTGTTGTCCAGAAGATGGCAGTACTATACTGTGCTTCTCTTGCCTATCTAGGCCCCAATTAGAGGATGGTCTAGCTGCACTCAGTCTACGCCACCATTAGTTACCTACAAACCCCAAGACTGGGATGGTGCTGACTGAGCATCTATGCAAATGAGGTTTTGCAATATGGTGACTGTATCAGCTGCCTTGGAGAGCCAACTCCCTCCTGTTCTCAGACATTTTCCATTTAATCCTTTGTCTCTGTCTGTCAGTCCTTTTGCCTGTCTGTCTGTAAGTAATGATTTATATATTAATTTCCCTCTCTTGTTTGTACCATTTCCTTTTTCCCTCTCTCTAACAGATGGTGTGATAAAGTCCAAAACATTAGACGGGTTAACATACAGATCCTGCAGTGTTTGTTTATATGGTACATTCACCCTCTGTCTATGACAGAAAACAGATGACAAAACCTAGGAAAGAAGAGTACAGAACAGCCAATAACAAAACACATCAGAACATATTAGAAAAGTACATTACCAGCTTATAAAGTATTTTATTTTTCACTTTACACACACTACAAAGCCAGCCACAAAAACTAGCTGATTATTTATTTATTTATTTTAAAATAAGGCAATGTGTTTTATTTGAAAAAGAAATAGGCTGCAGATGCCACTGCAGTACTAATGCAAAATAGATGCTTGATGGGAAAGCAGTGCCTACTGCTGACACTGTACAGATGGCTTCACAGACAAGCCGGTGCTCTGGTATACATAAAGTACAAGATACACAGATAGGCTTCATGGAACTGACACACTGGATGATGCATCCAAACACTGAGTAGTAGCCCTTCAGTAAAAGCTGCTTACCATGGCACATACCCAAAACACAACTCAAACTAGATGTGACAGTATATTAACCTCATAAATTATGACAAAAAAATATTTTTACAGTAACTCGGTTTAATTAGGAAAGCTGTATATTTTGTAAATATTATGGTTTACACGTAATTTATTCTCTTCCAATTGTCTCACATGAATAGTTTGATCCAATTATTTCTATCCAGGATCTCATTCTTTAACCCATTTTGACAAACCAAACAACTAGAGATGAATATGTCTTACAAGTATTACAAACTATAATTGACACAGATATGAGAAATGCAAAAATATTTCAAAGGCTAAAAGTAACCCAATCCAGATAAAAAAATCTAACAATAAATTATCAATGTCAGATTGCCAAGACATATAGTTACAACTGTGCATTCTGTTAAACAATGTGTTTTTATATGGTGTCACAGGCTGTAAAACCATTATTTACTTTTTCTTTCTGCTCAACCTAGTGCTTGGGAGCAAGTACAAAATCAGAACTCAAAACAGTAAATAGGTTTACTGTCAAATCTTATGTAGTCCAAGGCTTTGGTAATTTAATCAGTCTTTGTTATGAGATTATAGATTGCTACACAAAGAGTCTGTGACTGTTCCACTTTTCTTCTTCAAAGACTCATCAGGTTTTCATCCCTTTTTCCTTTATCCTCTCAGAGAATTGAATGGTCAGTAGTGGTCAGGAGGCAGTTTAACTCTTAATCTGCTCTCTCAAACATAACATATTCTTAAACAGGCTAAGTTTGCAGGTTATATTTAAGGTTTACCCCAGAAAAAAGTGAACCGCCTTTGTGATACTGAGAATCCAGGGGTTAAACTAGATCTTGAAACAGACGGTCCTCAATAAAGTTTATTTACTAACTTTTAAGTAGTGAATTTCTCTTCACAGTGTTGACATTTTTCTTCATACTCCAAATTATAGCTGACTTCATAAGGGCCAGAAATGTAGATTTTTTTGTGTGTGCTTAGTATGAACAAACTATTGACCCAAATTCTCAATAAAAAACTATTATGACTCAAAATCATGATCTGACATGAGCCATGGATTTGGAGATTCCAAATGTATAAGATGTCCACAATATTGTCTCAACCACAATGGAGCACACACTTTCTCTCTTACAGGTACAATAAAAAAAAAAAAAAAAAGGATCAATTTTACGTGCAAGTCCATTAAGGTATGAACATCACGCCTATCTACACAAAGACATCACCGTCAATCAGATAATCAAACAGACACCTCATTAATGGGGAACACAAAACCAGGAGGCCTATTGATAAACCTGAGATCAGTGTGCACAGTAACAGTGAAAGAAGAGACGGACAGGGAGTAAACTGAGATCAGAGGTCGAAAGGAAAACAGAATAGAGAGCAGTGAGATGTTGACATCTGCAAAGACGATACATCATCAGGGGAGACATCACATTGTGTAACCTTTAAACCTTCAAGTAAGCAGACACATATTGCAGATTAAGAAGGCATGATTTGGACAAAGAGGCAGACAGAAGGACAGCTGGGGGGGTGCAGGGATACATACCTCTGATAGAGCTCCCTCCGTTGTCTCCTGGTATCCAGGTCAGTGTGATAGAGGAGGTGGAAGTGGTGGACACAGTCAGTCGGGGCTGGTCTGGAGGGACTAAAGGGAAGACATGAGATGAAAACTCAGTGTTGCGTTTATGTCAGAAAGATTTGCAGAATAATTCTGCAAGTCTAGATAACATCCATTGTACCAAATTTTCAGTAAAAGCTGTAAAAGTTCAATAAGAAGCAGTTGCAGAGTAGGTTAAATGACACAGGCTGAACTTTATTAGTGTCCTCCTACCTTGTACCATGAGGTTGACTATGATTGTGTCAAAGCCGAGCGTATTAGTGGCTGTGCAGGTGTAGTAACCAGAATCTTCGGCTTTGACCGAGCGGAGAACCAGAGTTCCATTAGCTAGAATGAGACGCTGTCCATCTAGAGATACGGGGATGGCTGTGTCCTCACTGGAGAGACAGAATCATGGAAACACTTTATTTAGTTGAAACAGCACTAATATTGAACCAGTGTTACTTGATAGGAGACTGGTGAATTTTACAATAAGTTAAAGCTAATATTCTGGAATATATTTGTGTTCTTTCCTTACATGACATTAAATCTTCAGTAGGAAGTATTTTTTGCATCATTTGGCAAAAGTTCAGTGTATTGTTATCAGGTGTTGATGTAACGACCAATCATTATCAATACTTTCTCAGACATGCCTCTACAACAAAGATTCAGTGGCGCACCCCAACAAAGCAACACAACAGGTTCCCTAGTAGTGATATTGTGACATGTTCGTATTTTTATTTAATCAATACTTAGGACATAAAGGAGAGAGCATCAAAAGGAGAGTTGATGCTTTCAGTCGAAGATTTTTTTTATTCTGGTTTCTGCTGGTTCCAGCTTCATTAAATCCAACATCTAACTCTGTAAATTAAAACCAATAACATTTTTAACTCTAGAACTGTAACCCATGAAAACCCAAACAGTCACCAGTGACACCAACCATCCACAGGTCCAAACTGTTTAATACCTGTCGATCCACTAATCCTATCAATCCATGTAATTAATTGGTGTAAAATACAGTTATTCATCTTTTCATGGTCATCAGATGTGACATATGTGGAAGTTCAGAGTCTCTGTAGTTATCATGGAAACAACCGTCATCTTCTACAACATTGATTCACCAGTAAAACCCATGGAGTTGGATCAATGACAGTGGATGGACACACTGGGTTGATGTTCAGTTTATGAGAGATTGTGGTGAAAAAGACACTTTTTGCTCATTCTTCTCTGTTTTCATAGAATTAACATTGAATTTACTCTGAGTTTTTATGAACATCTACACGACCTGTGAATTAAATATAGGAATATACATGATTTTACACCAAAAAAATGCAAAATGCAGAGGATAATATTATTTTAAAAAAATTGGTGATAAATCAGTTAAGAAAGGTAGAAATAGAGAAACATGAATTTGGGAACTGCCACAAATTCAATGACAGACAAAACAGCAAGAAGACTCACAAAAAAATCAATAGTCAACATTCAGAGAGTAAGTAGTGCAAAAATACAACAGCCAGAAACTAGTCCACGGTACTCTGATAAAAGTCCTTTATTGCCTATAGGGACACCATTACTAAAGTGTTATGACTATATAGAGTTTTTGTCAGTGCGTGATACAAACGACATGTGCTCAAATTTAAATGTTATTGCTAATCACACGATATGGTCAGATAACTGAAAAAAAAAACACCTTAAAGGGGTCATATTTTGCAAAATCCACTTTTATTAGTCTTTGGTACATTTATTTGTGTATTTGGACCCTAATAGTTCAAAAAGTTTGAATTTGAACCCTCCAGGTGCCTCCAAGCTATCTTTATATTCATTACGGCAAAAATTGAGTGGATTTCTACAACCTGTTTCAATTCCTTCTTAATTTGTTACGTTTTACAACTAGTTACATCATGACTTTTGCACTTATAAGGTCAAGACTTCCAACAAACATTTCTCAGAGTACGCCATAATTGTTTGTCAGCAGCAGCGGTTGTAGTAAAAACTGAAAATATGTCCAACTTCAAGCCTATTACCTAAAACGTTCAGTTGTCGGTTGTATTAACGAACACAAGTGGTTGAACGGGACAGAAAGCGCAGTCAACAACCTGGAGGGGGTGGGGCATGAAGTGGCTCATTTGCATTTAAAGGGCCAGCGCTCAAAACGACCTTTCTGGTGTCATTACTCAGAAATAGGGTTGAAGATGGACCTGGGGAGTTGAATTAATGAAGAATTCAGACCAAAGCAGAGCATTTACAGTTTATGTAGACCACAGGGAAATGTTTTAAAATGCATTATTCCATTTAAAAAAAGTAAAATATCACTCCTTTAAATTCTCCTTAAAGTTCTCACCTGTCTTTGGTCCATTTTATGGTAGGTGTAGGTTCTCCTACTGAGCTACAGGGCAGTCGCACCTCTTTCATCCAAGGAGTGGTCACTGTACCTCCAAATGAAAGGATCTTAGCTGGAGCTGATGGAAAAAGCAAAGAAGAATGTAAGAAAGACACTATAAGGAAGAGGGAAAAATGATTAAACTATGGTCATTAATACAAAAAGGACGAGGGTTCATTAAAGACTGCCAATCATTTAATCTTGCCATTGTCAAATAAACAGTTTTCAAATCCAATAAGCTGCCGAGGTTTCACTGGGTTTTGAATCAATACAGCAATGTGATGGTTGATTTGCAATGCATACACTGATTTATTTTCCATTTGGAATTCTGTTGGTAAATAGGATTTAGTTGATTGAGAAAAGTGCAATTTATTTCCTGTGATTCATAGTTAGTGGAACAGAAATGTGTGTGAAATGTGACAATGTCCAGCAAAGATTAGAATAAGGAGACAGTACAAAGAATGAGCAGAGAGGATATAAAAAATATCCATCCATTCAGGCACATAACCCTCTTATTCTCACTCTATCCCCCACCCACTTTCTCTGACTCTTTTTTTCTAAAGCTTGGCATCTTAATGCTAGTGCTCTAGTGCACTTATGTTAAGGTTGAATGAAGTATTGAGTGGGCAAGCCTTGAGGACACTGCCTTTTACAGCTGTTGATCAGCTGATGCACCCACCCTTATGAACACACACATACACACACCCAGCAGTCAAAGAAACGAACAGACAAAGAAAAGGATAACATAGTAGAAAGTGCACTCTATTCAACTCCCTTATTCCTCCTGTCCTTTAATCCAACAGCTATTGATTTAACTGCCCTCTTCATTTTCTTAAACGCTCTGCCTCTCTATTGTCTTGTGTATTAGTCAGGTCTGCTCCTGTGAAGTCATTTTTTCCTCTCCTCTTCTCTCCTTCCACCTGCTGTCCTCCCTTATGTTTGCCCTCCTATCATTTCACTGGTTCAGGGCAGTTTATCTGGTACCCTCTGAACTCCAAAATCAATACAACATTTTGCTTTGTTGCTTGAAGTCAAAACAGGCAGCCAACACAGAAACAGAAGAACAAGTTAAAGTGGAAAAGTACCGAAATACAGGGCAAGCGATGGAGTACGAAAGCAGAATGATAACACAGTTGAGAAACATGTACTTTTGAAATTTTTATTTTGGCATTGGTTTTAAGAACCTTGAAGATCTGGAAGTGTGTTTTGATAAGAAAAATAACGGAACCACAAGGATCAGGAAGAAAAGAAGGAAGTTTTAAGAAAAAGCAAATTCATTCAAGTTTTCTTTTCAGTTTTTAGCTGCACATAACTAAATACGTTTTAAACATCTACCCTTCCTGCATCTCTCAAAACAAAACCTTAATTCCTGTTCATGTACTCACCTTTAGCAGCTGGCTCCACTGTGACCTTCTCACTGAAGTTACCCCGACCTGCAGTCGTGACGGCTGCAGCCCAGATTAAATACTGCTGCCGGTGGTTAAGGTGGGTGATGCGGTAGAACAGCAGCTCGGGATTGGCTTCATACTCACTGGGCAGCTGCAGGAAGGCAAAAAGAATGAGGATGGCTGTTACTTTGTACTTTTTACTAACCTATGTCTGTCTGACAGTTTTGGTTACTTTTCTGATGACGGCTTTTCATAGCCTTCATGTCCAGTGAAAACCACATACAACGGTGGAAAAAATTATTAGACCATCAAAAGTCATCAAAAACAATGGTTATGCAATCAAGTACTAACTCCTGTGCATATCATGTGACCAAAACGGACAGAAAAGAAAACATAGAATGCCTAAAAGCACTGTTCTTGTCAGTACAATGCCGTAGCTATTGAAACCCTTATGAGCTATTTTTGTTCTTATCATTATTTTTGTCCAAACAAATGTACCTGTGGTTGTACCAGGCATTAAAATGAACAAGAAATTGAAGAAAACAAGGGTGGTCTAATAATTTTTTTCTGTGACTGTATCTTCAAATATGTTGATTTTGGATGTGATACTAAGGGATCAAGCCACTCCTGATAAAGCTAAATAAAATACACAATGCTTCTCAGAACACATAAGGTCAAGTTTTCAGGATCGTGACACCATAAACATAATGATCTTGGTCTGAATGAGCTCAATCGTCAACATCTCCAGCAATAAAAGACAACATACTTATGGGTACAGCTGTAAAATGGTGTGTACTGTAGAATACCAGAACACTGACAAAAGTAATGTTTACTGTTCATACTTTTAGTACATTTTACTGAGAATACACACTAGATTTTGAATGCGGAACTATTACTTGTGGTAGAATATTGTGACAGTGTGAACTTCATCCTTTACCCACGACTTCCTCCACCACAGGAGCACACTCACTCATTTTGCAATCATCCATTTTAAGTCTTAAATGTTATTTAAGTTTTATCCTGGCAACAGTGTATATTCAGAGAACCATATTTTTAACATCTCTGGTCAATTTGCTGAGGCAGACATAATGTGAATGACTGAGTGAACATCCTCCTAATATGAACCAAGTCCCCTTGAATCAGTGTAAAAAAAAAGCTGAGGGCTGGGTGAAGGTACCGCAGCTCTGAAGCATTCCACGATAAAGCAAAGCTGTGTGGAAGGAAGTAACTGTATTGGGGGGGGCGGTCAAGAGGGTTGTACTGAGGGGAATAAAGCCTTCTCCCTCTCCTCCTCTGTTTTCCTCTGGGAGGGCGAACAGAGATATGAGACAGAGGAAGACAATGGGTGAGAGACAAATGAGTCAGTCAGAGATATCATGAACAGTCATGCACTAATGAGGCCTTATCTACTGCAGGCATCAGCATGACAGAGAAGAGGAGAGGAGAAGCACATAAGCAAATAGAAATGCATGCAAATACCCACATGCACATGTATACCAACTGAAAACAAACAATACACACACTCTCATTTGTGCAGACACACATGCAGTGTCATACAGTGCATGACCTGGAGGTGGATGTGTAATTGCAGTGTGTTTAACCCAACCATGTGTCTGCTGTCTAGACATATAAGCATCACTGTCCCTTGAACAATACACACACTCAGACACAGAACCTCTCTTTTTTTTTTTTTTTTTTTTTTTTTTTTACTGCCTGCCAGTCACTATTCACCTACCCAACAATTATACCTATTCCTTCAACTCCTACTCTATTCTATTCTACTCCTCAGGTATCCCAATACACACATTCCCTCTTCAGCAGCTCTCGGTGATACTTTGCTGCTGGACTGAACTAAGAATAGAAATATGAGGGAAAAGGGGAAGAAATCACAGCTATAACACACACAAAATAAGGTGGCACCTAACATTCTCTGTTGCCCTTTAAATCACATCTTTCACTACGCCTACTGGTTTGACTGACAGACACTCATGCACACATGAAATGAAGACTGCAATACAAGTGTCAAATGGTTGAAGAGTGAGTAAATGTGACAGACCAGTAAAACCTGCGAAGACACCGTAATGTTACTGAGCTCTGTCCTCCTGCTGGGCTGGTGTGTGCAGAAGAGTTCATTCTGGGCAAATAGATTCCAGTATTCATGTTGTTTTTCACATTTATGAGCAGGCCGTCATAGAGGAATCCACCGGGCTTTTTATTACTTCCCTGTGTTCCCTGTTTATCATCCATTCCTCATGTCTCCATCCTCTCTCTATTTTCCTCTTCAGTCTCTACTGCACCATCCTTCCCTTCTCCTCCTGCCATCACTCTTCATCCCTCTCTTCATTTTCCTCTCTCTCTCCCCACATTCCCCTGTCATCTGTGGGCCCACTCCTTTCTTCGCTTCCATCTATACACCAGTACCCCCCTCTGTTTGGCATCCACTGTCTGCACTTCTCTCCCCGATTCTCACGTATGTTAATGTCTTCTTCTTTTTTCTGTTTTCTGTCCGTACATTTGTCTCTACACTCTCCACTGCAGGCAGAGGTATGGACTGAGAGATGGATGGATGAATGGGTGGGTGGGTGGGTGAGTAGATGTTGGGAGGGGAGGGAGGAGTGACAGAGTGTGTGTTGCTGTAACGGATATTAAAATATTCCTCCTGCGTGGAGATAGCGGTGATCCGGGGAACGATAGAGCGAGATAATGAAAAGAGGAACAAAAGTACTCCCCGCGCGGTGTGTGTGACCCCCCCCCATCCCTCCTTCCTTCTCTCCAGTCACACTCATTTACATAGTAATCATCCCGAACTCTGCATGGGGGCTTCAGAGAGAGAGAAAGACAGGCTGAAAAAGAGGGAGGGATAGATACATAGGTAGATCGGCTGATAGATAAAGTGTCAATGATGGAGAGTAAGGAGAAGAGTACATGTATGGATATTTTTAGAGGAACATTCAAATGGTGCATTTGTGAGTGTGTATGCAAGTATGCAAGCAGTCCACATATCCTGCCTTTGAATCCACACTGTCACAAAAACATGAGTTGGATAAATGCATTCAACCCTGTATGCACAGTGTCATACATTTATGAGTGTGTATATGCGTACGAGTCTGTGTGTGTGGGTGTGGGTGTGTGTTTGTAAGCCCGAGTGTGTATTTGCTGTCGGCTTGTTTTCTGCCCTCGTTGATGAACAGATGAGGTTGTCCTGGCAACGTGATGAGACGCAGATATGCAAATGAGGCTGGAGGGTGAGCTTGCACGCACGCACACTGCGGTATGAGGAGGGCTCATTTTACACACACGTCTTGCTGAGACTGCAGCACTAGACCACACACACACACACACACAGACGTACACACTTCCACAAACACACCAATGTAGAACATCATGAGCATTTCCATTTGTTTTTCTCTGAACCTCATATAAAATGTACAACAATGTCTTCTGCATATAAAAGAGGTTATCTCCCCCATTTTTTTTACTAGCCATATTTGGATGCTCTTCTTCCCACTTCCCTCTTTGACTTTCCCAATAACTCTTCGCACCCCTCTTGTTTCTCACCGGTTGGCCTGACCCGGGGCTCGAGCAGTAGATGGTGTACTTGCGGATGATTCCATTTGGCTTGTGAGGGGGTAACCAGGACACTACAACACTACTGGCAGATGAGGGCACAGCTTTGATACCAGCTGGGGGTCCAGGGTCTGAATCATAAAAGAGGGGAAAAGAGAGAAATAGAGGGTAGAGAAACATGTTAGATTCCCATGTATGGAGAGATTTTGGGCTCAGATTTATTGTACATGCTCTGCTGGTTGGTAAACATTTTGCTTCTGGCCAAAATATCTAATCCAACCCAATTCCCCTGTACAGCAGACTCAATTACAGTACTTTTAAAGAATAGTGTCAAACTAAAAAGGTCCAAAAATATATGATGGGAGAGTAGCATGATTTAACACTTTGTGGCTATAATTTTTGTCATCAGGCATCCCAGGTGAGATTAAGTAATCAATTGAAGTTCTTCAGTTATTTAGTTATTTAAGCGAACAGACTTGGGCTTGTTTCGATCTTTGTTACAGAAGTAGTTAAGCCCATGAGTTCATAGTGGAATATCCAAAATATCCTATGGATAAGAGGGCTGCATTTTCATCATTAATCGATTTAGGTAAAAATAAACAAGTTTCCTATGGCACTAGTATATTTTTGTGTTATGCTGTTTACCTGTCTAGGGTTGCATATGCACAGGAACTGTTTTCCTAAGTGCCATTTTGCAATAGAGTTACTTATCACTTGTATGGTATGACCTTTATGATATTTACATAAAAATCCTTTTTTCTAAATAGCTGAAGTAAATTAATGACATCAGACTAGGATTAACTTAATATAGCCCATGAAAACTGAAATACAGAGGAATAAGGAAAAGCTTATATGGTACATACTAGCATGTTAACATTGTATACTGGAGTTAATATGAAGGATGTGTGGGTTATTTGAAGGTCTATATTCTTATGGGGAAGTTTACAACTATGACATCATCCGGAGTTTAACATTTGAGTTTACTTCTTACTTTAGTATTGTTAAGAGTGTTTGTGCCCCTGAAAAAGCATAAAAAGAACAAATAAATCTTCATTGATGGCCTGGTCACTGTTTTTTCCCTTGTTTTTCTACAAGACAGCGGCAGGGAAAGTCAGGTGGAGAACTGGTTACTTGCACAATTTCACTACAAACACTTTTCCATATGTTGCAGACAGGGGGCAAAGGGAAGGGTGAGATAGAGAACATTGAACATATGTGAAGAGGTTGCCCCTAGACACAGTGTCAACCTGCATTAGGGAAAAAGAAACACTCAGCTAAGCACACACTCACACTAACACAATACATGTGAAGATCACAGAGGCCAGCTCAGGAAATGGAGATATAGCAAGGTGGAGAGAATAAAGGCTTTTTCTGAAATGACACTTAGAATATCTGCTCCCCCCTCTCCTTCACTCCCGCTTCCTCTTATTTTCTCCATCTCCAGACGCTTGCCTCCTCCTCTGCCTGGCCCCAGGGAGGGAGAAGAGAGGCGGATACGGATGTAATCCACAGCCCGCCAGTGTAAGCACAAAATTAATTCTCTCTAAGCCACAAAGAATTAATCCCTCTTCTTGTGCTGGGTGCTGAGCTAGACTTGCACACAAACAATAGTGTATGTACACACACATGCACACACTGACGCACACCAACGCACAGACATGTGCACATACAAGCACACACTTAACCTTAACGCCTTGTACATTTACATGCACAGACCCACACCATTAGGCTTCTTAACCACACACACACACACACACACACACACACACACACACACACACCACACACTCTCTCTTTTTGGCTTCTTAATTCTCATTAGCACTGGTAATGGCACATCAGAGCACAAAGAGGTTTTAATCAGCAACCTCAGCCGTACAAAGACCCCCTCAACCCCCTGGCCCCGTGCCTCCCACAGTGCAGCCTAAACATGAACAAAATTGTTTAAAAGAACCCAAAAGATGTGGTCATATCAAATGTCATATGCACTACATTTAGACCATGCAGAAAGATGAACACTGATGTGAACTCACAGTCTTCGCGGGTTTGTATATAAGAACATTGCTCCGGACTCCATCCCCAGCCTGAGTGTAGGCCAGCACCTGGATGCTGTAGTTGGTGAACTTTTCCAGGCCTCTGAGCTCCACTTGTTCCTTGGTGGTGGTAATGTTTTGCATTTCACCCCACTCTGAGAGACAAAAGGACAGAAAGTGGTTCATACCAAGCACCAAGCTGCTCACAATTTTAACTGGTATAGAGATGACAGAATAACTTAACACACCTCCATCTGGGAAGACAGCCCAGAACACGACACGGTATCCCTTCAGTACACCATGCAGTGTCATTCTGGGAGGCTCGGCCCATGTGATTACTGCCTCATCTGATGTTACTGAAATGGCTCGCACGTTTTGAGGAGGCTGACTGGGCACTGGAGACAGAGAAGGAAAGGGTCATGTAAGCTATATACACCACTTGTGTCTGGTTATCTTACTATATGCATTTCATACATTAACTCAATATAGGAAGTGTTTTTCCATCTAAAAATCAAACGCTAATTTGATAGTGAGTATATAACTGAAACACAGATCCATTTTTCACTACAGTCCAACATTATCAAGTTATTTTAAAAATGCCCCCCCCCTATTTAGCCTTATTTATTGATGACCAAAATAAATGCAAGTATGTGCTTAGAAAGATTTATGGTCAAACTTTAATTTACTCCCTGTGTCTTTCTTTCAATTGCCTAATGATCAATTCATGAATATTTAACTTCCTTGCTGCGTCACATGCTGCAGCCAGTATGCCAGTAGCTGGTTCACACAGATGTCATGTTGAAAATGTAACTAAATGACCATCTTATCATGTACTTATATAAGACCATTTTGCTCAAACATAAGTGCCACTCCCAGACTTCTGTTTCTGTTGACATGTGCTCATATACATACTTGTGTTTAAGGATGAACACCCTACAATATTGTATTCACTCAAACTTTATTTATACGGGGAACCCACTGAGAGTAGTTACTCTCTTTTTCATGGGAACCTTGGAAAAACAGGACAATAAAAACAAAAGGTCAATGAAAAACGATAAAAAGAGCACAGTTCTGTAGGTAGGTTTGCACAAAACTGTCGAGCCAGTGAGATGCACAAGGTTAATAACGTTTAACGTTTAAATGTCATTTCTTTACAAGTCAATCAGCTGGGGTTTTGTGTTTTAAAAAACAGGACTTTCTTGACCAGTTGATTAAATACATAAATAAATAAACCTTCTTTGGAACCCTGAATGCGATTTCCATATCAAACATGAAGTGACTAAACAGGCTTTTGACAAAAGGCCCACAACGTGTGTCCAGCCTGATGTATATAGGACTATCTCAAAACTACACGTCTCTTAGCCTCCTTACAAGCCTCCCTCTGTCCCCACCCAGCACAGGTGTCTCTTCTGTTGGCTACTGCTGACCATTAGTCTTTCAAGCTTTGAATAACACACACTGTTGAGGGTGAACAGAAGTCAACTTGTGAGAGATGGAGAGGCAGGAAGAGAGGAAGAGGGTTGATTGAAAGAGCGAGCAATGAAAGAGAGAGATTGGGCCAAGTCCACCAGGGAATTTCTCTGCAGCTGGTGAAGACAGAGGAGGTGGGGTGGAGGACGGAGGAAGGGAGTGATGGAGAAAGGAGGATTAAAAACGCAACAGGGTTTTGCATGAATAAACCTTTGGGCTCTTAGTCGAAGTAATTAAATAAAACATAGCCTAGTTCCTCAATTTTCAGTCACACCTCAAAGGCAAGGGCTGTAATGTTTGAAGGAGTACATGCGCATTATAGTGTAGGGCTTTACAGGAGAAAAGGTGAGCTTTCGAGTGACTACAAACTGTAAACAACAGGAATTATGAAAGGAGGAATGAACACATGAAGGAAATGGGTTAAATGTAAGGGGTGCAAAAGAAGTACAAAATAAAACAGTGTTAATGTTGATCCATACAAGTCTTAGATAAATAAGCGCATGAGTCTGGAGAAAAAGGAGCATAATGAAAGCTAGTTTTGGACTGGGACGAGAGGAAGGAGGAGATGGGGTGAGGGGCAGAGGAAGAAGGGAGGCAGGGAGGAAGAGAGTTAAAAGCAAGGGGAGCAAGGGAAGGGCAGAAAAAGATGAAAAGAGGGAGCAGAGAGACAATGCACTCAGCTGTGGATAATTACAGCAGGAAGCTAGCAGAGGGAGAAAGAGAGACAGACACAGAGACAAGCTAATTATAATTATTTTTAGTATGCTTGTTGTTATCACTATTATCATAATGGCCATCAATATCACTGTCGCCACGGTGACAGCCACAGGGAAGAACTGGAGGGCTCTGTCTGCTCTGGACCAATGGGGCTCAGCCAACTGTTCACTGGGTGGACAAGTATGTACTGTATGTGACATGTGTGTGTATGCATGTGTTGTGTGCATTTGTTTGTATGAGGACAAAAGTCAGGCAATGTGGATGGTATGTTGTACAGATTGGGAAAATTCTTGAAAAATCGCCGGTTCGCATGAAAGGTACATAATTGTAATTGGGCTACAGTTGAATACCAAAGAGTGAAAAATGAAAAAGGCACAAAACCCACTACATTTTTAAGAGAAAACATAAAAATGGAGAAATATAAGCCATGTATTAGGTATTTCTGTGACATTTTTCCTCAGTTGAAGTCATCACTTTTTGTACAGCCTCAGAAAAAGTGTTTTCCTTCACTGCTTTCGTAGTTCATTCATTTATTTATCTATCCATATACTCACTTACATTTATCCTATCTGCCCCCTAGCCATCAGAATACATAGCAGTATCTGTCTAAGTCTCACTGCACAAGGATGACTTGATGCTCTCTGCAGTGCTGCTCAACTGTGTGTGGTGTCAATGACAATATGTGTGTCCTTGCTATTTGTAAAAAGCATTTGGATTCCAACAGTCAACACTCATTCTTAGTGAGAGAAAAAAAATACATGTAATTTTAGGTTACAAAGCGTGGCATGCTTTCACTCAGACAGCAACAATGGTATCAGAAAAAAATGCAGTGACTGTGAATCAAAGCCAAGTCAGACAATGGTGGGGGGTGGGGGGGTAGATCAGGATCGAGGGTTATTTTTCCACTTATACTGTTTATAACTGACCGTTCTCTTAGCCACTTTTTTGTACTAAAGCTTGTCACTAAACTAGAACCTGTTCACATTTGCCTAAATCAATTTTCATGCTTTTATGCTGCTGATTTTCTCCTCACCGTCTTCCAGGGTTGTAGCATTGATCTCTGAGCTTGATGGACCGGTGCCGGCTCTGTTGAAGGCCTGGACAACTACGCCATACTGGGCAAATTTCTTCAGGTTGTCCAAAGTGCAAACTTCATTATCTCCAGTGGCTTTCATCTCCACAATGCTGTACTGACCATTACTGCCAGGGCCATTCTCTCTGTAACCAATCTGGTAACCCCGGATCACACCGTTCTGCAGCTCCTTCCTGGGAGCCTGTGAGATAACATGAGAGAACACTAAAATCTGAAACATCTGTACATACCAGCAGGATGGTAAAAGGTAAAAGGTAATTGTGCAAGGAAAGATCATCTTAAATTACAAATTGATCTTGAGGAAACAGCTGGACAAAAGTCTGGGTGTTTTGACTTTACCTTCCAGGTGACTCTGATACTCTGAGAGGTAACTGGCTGAAGAATCACTTCCATGGGAGGACCATCTGGCTCTGAAAACAGAAGATAACTGACCTCTGTCAAACTAACCTCACATGGGTTTACGCATCATTACATATCATGACTTAAAACTTTCCAGACATAAGCATTTAGAAGTTTTTTCTTTTCACTATAGTACACTTCATCGGTGAAAATGTTTTTCAAGGACGGTGGTTAAGAAGTGACTCAACTCAAACATGTCTCACATTTGTATTCGTATAAACCTTTTATCAAGCTACTTACGTGCTTCCTCTGTGCTGATGGTAAGCTCTTTACTGGCCTCGCTCTTGCCTATTGCGTTGTAGGAGTACATGCGTATGCTGTAGACAGAGGCGGGGTGAAGGTCTACTATATTGGCCTGGTTGTTTGTTGGAGAGATGTTACGAGTGGCATGTTTTAACTCCCAGGAATCTGATAGAAGAAAAAGAGATGAAAATGAAGAAAAAGAACAGTGTTAGTTCAACAGATGATACTGTTTCATGTAAGATACACAATTTACTGTCTTCTTTGTTCCTTAAAGTGAACTTTGCATTATTGAGTTTTATTGTCTTACTTTTCAGATGATATCTCTTCAAACAATTAAACCTATTTCTGGGAATAAAATGTACACTTGTATATTTATAAAAAAATGTAATATAATTCAAATTTGACATTAGTCACTTTCAATCAATTCTAAAAAGCTTTAAAATAAAGGAAATAAGTGGCTACGAGCTCCGCTGTAAGATTCATGTTACCATCTGTGTTTTCATTAAAATTAAAATCATGCTCTTTTAATGTACCTGTCTTGTTTTTATACTCGATATCATAGGAGGTAATGACACTGTTTCCATCGAATCTCTGTGTCCACCGAAGATTCATGCTACGATCCTTCACTTCTCGCACCTCTAGCTCAGGAGGGTCTGGGGGTTCTGAGGACAAAGAAAACAGGGACATAAGAAGGAAAGGGAGGCTGAGTGGAGCTAAACGACAAATGTAAAAATCAATAGGAAGACAATTATAAATGGAAAGAAATACTGGACTAGTTACCTTGCACTGTAAGCTGAATTAGACCTCGTCCTTCTCCATAAGAGTTGATGGCGTGACAGGAGAAAAAGACTGAATCCTCACGCTCTGCTGGCTTTAACTGAAAAGAAAAGGATAGAGAAATAAGTATGAGGCAGAAAAAGACAAGTTTTTGCAGTGACATTTTGCTGAGGTCCAGTGAGAATGTCTTCTGTGTCTGTTTGGTAATTTGGTGACTCATTGTGTTCTGAATTGCAAGGAGAAGTGCAATGGGTGGTGTCATTTAAAATTAACTGGTGCAAAATTTACTGTTTTGTGCTATTTCCACCTGATGAAAGTGTCAAAAGTACACTACAGCTGTTTGTTGCCTTTTTGTCAGTTTACCTTCTTGGGGGTGAACTCTCTTATTATGTGATGTGTAAAAGTGAACACTCTTAGTATGAATTATGCTTTGCTTTTAATTTCACAAATGCTATGTGGATGCATAAGCAGACACATTGTTTTGTTTTGATTATGGCACTATCAAACCACCAAGAAATTAATTTTATCTAAAAATGTCATTCATGAATGTGTACATGGGGTCAAATCCACAAAGAATGGATGCACCAGACAATAGCGCCGTAAATTAGGACACATTTCCACTTGTAATCTGCATTACTTAAAAGACTATTTCACAAAAGATTTGGCACTGCTGATATGCTTCTGAAAACACCCATGAAGTTTTTGCACCTGAGTGCCTTGTTGCCCCTGTTTTGCACCAGAGCTCCTAGTAACTCAGGCTTTTGTCCACATTTTATCACAGATGCATCCATAATGAAAACTGGAGAAAAAAAAAACAAAAACTCAAATTGCATTTTTAGTAGAGATATGCACACACAGAGCGCTTACACTCACAAACCAACCAATCATGTATGTAGCTTATTTTGCGCCTGTGTTACTTCTCATCTATAACACAATTTACTCAAATATTCATCAAATGAGGCTATAACTATTAGGTCTGCAGTTGTGAAAAGCCTAAAATGTGTTCCATTAATGTCTGAAAAATGTTCATGTGCTATGGAATGTATCTGGGATTTTGCAGACACTAGTACAGCTCGATGGAGCATGACACATCAGCCTCTCAAAAGTACGTTTTCAAAACAACATGAGCAAACCTCAGAACCACTAAATATTTGTACACAACTAATTAGAATTTCTCACTTTCTTTAAAAACTATTTTCAACTACTAACTATCAAACTATTTTTTTTTTTTTTTTTACAATGGAACCCATGCAATATCTATATATACAGTAGGATTATATCTGCTGATTAAAACTATGTTGTGCCTCACTTGAGTAGTACTTCCAGGGTTCTTACGCATTTGAAATGTCAAAATTCCATACTTTTTCCAGACCCTAATTTCCAGATATCTTGGTAAAAAAATTCCAACCAGCCAACCAGTCTTTATATTTGACATTTATGAACCAATCGTCAGAGAATTTACATCTACCCATTATGAGTTCTGCCAACGATCATACAAGGCATGTTGAATAGGTCACTCACAAACAATGTGCGGACATCACCTGTCTGTCAAAGCAGCAGTGAAACTTGACGACACCTGAGCGGGCCTTAAAATGGGTTGGAGGAGGATAAGAGCAGAAGGCTGGGCATTCAGCTTTCTAGGACGTGTAGCCTACTGTATGAGCTCTCACACAAACATTTTAGCTGCACTAGCAATCACCTTAAAAAAACAGATCAATCCATTTCTTTTTTTAGACATTCAGAATTTTATCTTTTAGAAAATAGAACAGTGGTAACAGTCTTGGAAACATGAATATTCTTCCATACATTTATTTCCATGTTCCATTCTTTTCCAGACCTGGAAATGTATAAAATCCAGTTCCATACTTTTCCATACTTCCCATACTTGCGTAGGAACCCTGTACTTCTCAAACATGTGTCAGATCTGGTAACCATCACATGTGAAGTCCATTCAGTAGTCATATTCTGTTAGATGTAAATGATTATTATCTATGGCCAGAAAGCTACAGGAGATCCAGCCTTTAGTGTAGAACAGATTTACTGTAACAAGTCATGACACTGGAAACAACCTACAATTTTAATAAACACAAGAAGGAACTTTGTAGTCTAAAACCTTCTGCATCTGAAGAGAATTCAGTTTAATTCAGCTCAGTTAGCAGGACAAAAATAACGTTCTAGACCACTAAACAAACGGCCCGCTGTCACAGTGACAAAACATCTGAACGTTTTGACTGCTGATGTTTACATAATGCCAAAATATAGTTTCATTTTGTGGACATTAATTTTTTATATGAGGAGATAACTCACAAAGGCATGAGTTAAATATTTTGTGTGAGATATAACCATTTCTACATGAGTTATGGCATTGTGCTGTGCCATATAGGCTGTTTTGATAAATGTACTTAGAGGTTTGAGAAAAACTGTAACACTTTGTGTTGTGCACAGTGCACTATGATGCAATGAGCCAATGTACAAATTCTCTGTACATTGGCTCAGGGAAACAGAGCCAAAAAAGACAGCAGGGAGAAGAGGAAAAAAAGAAGAAAATCGAAAGCTATCTATTTGTCATCTTAGTGAGAGTCATAAAGACAACGCTGTCTGATTTCATTAACGGAATGCTCTACTATATATAAGTGTTTCTTACCTTGAGTGTAGACAACACCTCGTCTGTCTTCTCATTGGGACTAGTGGTAATAGAGTATCGGGGTTGCGGTCAGGGTCAATGACCGTGTCGCCTCTTTCCCAGCGGATGATGATGGGCCATTCTCCCCTGGCCGTGCAGTTCAGCTCCTTCACATGACCCTTCTTTGCCATTGTAGTGTTGGGGTGACTGGTGATCATTGCAGGGACTAGAAGGAGAAGGGAAATGAAGTGTGAGATGATGAGAGGGTGAGGACAAATGGAGAGAGATATGGTGACAGTAAACAGATTGATGAGAGAGATATTAGATAGTAGAGGCAAATAAAAGAGGGAGAAGGGGCAGGAGAGAAAGAAATAAGTGGATAATAAGGAGGGTTTAAGTGGGAAGGGAGGAAGAATTTAAAGAAAAGAAGGAAAGGAAGAAGGGAAGGACAGCTGGTAGTTAAAAAGGTGGAGTTCAGAGTAGCCAAGTTCCATTGCGGTAGAGTAATGAAGAGCTATGGTCAATGAGGTAAAGTCAATAAACCTCCTCTCTCATTCTCCAATAGTTAACACTGGGGTCTAGGTGAATGAAGAGGCAAAAACGATAGACTCTACCTTTCGTGTACACTCTATAGACAAAATCACTTGCACACTCAATCTTCTCTGGACACACAAACGCACACATAGACACACACATACACACATAATATTGATCTGAGGAGGGTTCTGCTGTTTTGTTTTCATCACTTATTCATCTCACCCTCCCTCTTTTCCTCCCTCTCCACTGAGCGAAACAGACAGAATTGAGGGAGGCAGAGGAGAGGAACAGTTCAATCAATAACACTAACACCGGAAAGAGAGAGAGAGAGAGAGAGAGAGAGAGAGAGGGGAAGAGAACGAGAGAGACAGGAGCAACCCTGTGGCAGCAGAACATGTTAAATCTATAGGATGCATTTATTTGTACGGTTATATGTGTGCGCAAGCAAGCGTCAAAATAAGGCAGATGAAAAGCATTCACATCGCCTTTGTGCTTACAGCTGTTTTGTAAGGTCAGTGTACTGCAAGATAGAAGGTGTACAGGCTTTACATAATGCCCTACTTGATGCTGACAATTGGTGTGTGTATGTTTCTATTTCATTTTCACATTGCATTACACAGGGAGTTACTGACAGCAAGGGCAGGGTGAAGAGATTGATTACAGATAATGATTAAGCTCAAAGTGTTTTTGATTGTCAGTACATAGATCCCAAGAGTCAAAAGATCAATCGCTCAGCTGCTTGGCTTCTTGCTGTCTATCAGATGCACACACTCTTGATTCTCTCCTTGTTCTATATTGTTTTGTTGTAAAGTCTACGGTCACCTTTGCTCCATCAATTTATCAGAACTGTGTGTGTGTGCTGTGTTTGTGAATGCTCATGCTCACAGTGAACAGAGAGAGTGTTACGATTTGGCCCATTGGTTCGACACAGTTAGTAAGTGAGACTGTGCATTAAAGCTAATAAAGCAGGGGCACTGGACCGTCCTGGATGGCCTTACTGCTATACTGTAATAACTCATACTCTGCTACATTAGCCTGTGTGAGTTTGTATACTTACTCTTGACAGTGAGGACCATGCTCTTGCTGATGTCTGAGCCCACACCATTGGAGGCCTGACAGAGGTAGAAGCCACGATCCTCTTCCAGGACATGTCTGATGAGCAGGGAGCCATTACTCATGATCTGGATACGCCCTGTCAGAGGCACAGGGTGGTACTGCTGTGGGTTGCCGATACCAGCTGGACAGACACAAAGAGAGAGAGTGAGCAGCAGGAACAGAGGATTTTTACTAACTGCAGTGTAACAGACGATCCATGTAATTTAATGACATTTTCAGGGAAATCATGGACCTGTGAATGTAACAGTGGACAGAGGAAATCATTCAAAGACACATAACAGTACATAGATAAAGAATGAAAGATGGGTCATGTACCTAGTGTACCTTTGGCATGCTTCCACATGACCTTAGGAGGAGGGTATCCATCTACTGAACAGTTTAGGATCCCTGCCTTCCCATAAATCCCATCCTGGTTGTTAGGTTGCACCACAAAACGAGGAGGCACTGGAGAAAAGAAGTTAGTCAAGTGTGTTAGTCAAACTAATACAGATTATTTCCAGTCCAGCAACCAAATTAAATACTTCTTTAATGAAAACTGAATAATATTTCAGTCAAAATGTCCAAACAGCACGACTAGATTCTAAACACTAGAACCTAACCTTTAATATTACTTAGTTTATGATCGAGTCCAATACATGTAGCCACAGACAGTTTAACATCTTAAGGTAAAATCAGTGATAACAACAAGCACTAGGAAGCCTTTGGAAATCATTGTACAATGTATTCTGTGGCTGGAAAGGGAAGCTTTTTTGAGGCCAAGAAAATTGCTTGGTATAGATACAATCAAGTTGCTCTCCAGACTACAAGTGCTCTCGAAGCTGTGCTCCAACTGGCCAGTATGCTTTATGAAAGATGCAGAGATTTATCAAGCAGGAGAATCTAACAACTGTATTGTAATAGCAGGAAGTAAAGCTGTCTGAGTGTTATTTATAGACACTAAAGGCAAAGTGTAAAGTCCCCTGATGCTGGAAAACAGATATTTTTCAGTGTTTGTTCAGTGTAATCTTTGACTTTCACAATGCAGGATGATGTCAGTACATATACCATTTTTTCACATTCATTTGCTGAAGAGAGAAAGTCCCTTTATGCTCACCAAACATCTGAATTGAGGAGGCAGCAGTATATGGGACATCACAAATACTTTGAGGCCCGCTGTTATCGAGTATACACTTTTTATTTGGTTTTGAGTAAAAATGCATCAATGCACCAAGAGTTACAGAAAATGTCTGAGGGGGCAGGAAACATACTGGCCCAGAGATAAATTTAAGAATATCTGCATATTTATTCAAACTATCCATAAAGGGACCAAGACAAGATATTAATTCAGCCATTTTTAATAGGGTCACTGAAGCTTTTTTGGGGGGAAATATTAAAATGAAAAGTATTTTTATATGTCTTATAACTTATATCACCTAACTCTCTCAAGTCTACTCACTTTGTGAAAGAAAAAGACACCTCCTTAACTCTTTGTAACGATCACTTTGATATTTTTTTCTCACCTACTTTTCTCTTACCTGTGACTGTGAGCTGCCTCTCTGTACTCACAGTAGCAGCATCGTTGCTGGCAATGCAGGTGTAGTTGCCATTGTGTTTGAGTGACACTTTGGATATCTGGAGGGAGCTCATGAACTCTTTTGTGTCGATGGTGATGCCTGAGGAGGGCACAATTTCCTGGCCATCCTTGCGCCAAGTGATGCGTATGGGCATGTCTCCAGATGACACCACACAGGCGATGTACATCAATTTACCAATGGAAGTTGGTGGAAAGTCAAATGGTTGGATCAATGGAGGAACTGAGAGAGATAAAAGGAGAGTGATAAAATGAATAGAGAGTAAATAGATGTGTAGTGAGGAAAAATACAGATGGGAAAAAGTGAAAAAAAGATAAAGGAGGATACACCAAGCAGATCAAGTCGAGGAAACATAATGATGAAAAGAGGAGGCGAGGAGAGAAAAGGCAAGGACAGGCAACAGGGTGAAATAAAGGGTATGAGAAGAAGACAGAGTAAAGCAAAGAGGGAATGGAAATAGAGAAAAAAAAGATGAATGAAAACAGTTAGAGGGTTGTTTAAATGAGCAGGGTGAGGAAGAGGTGAAGATAGAGATTTGAGGCAGATATGAATAAGTGAAGGATAGAGCAAAGAGATAAAGTCAGATGTGAAGACACAGGGAGAATATGGGCAGACAAGGATTTGAAGATTCAGGGGGCATCGAAAGGACATTGAGTGGGAGAGTGAGTGAAGTAAAGAGAGAAAAGGTGGGGTGAGAAAGACACACAGAGAAGAGGAGAGAGACAAAAAAGGCGTTAGATTTATATGAGAGGTCATTTTCACCTAACAGCCTGAATGGCAAACTAGTGGTGTTTGCCCGTAGGTGATCAAACCTGATTTCTTGAGTCTGTCATCTAAGCTTTCACCCCCAAAGTGTCCACTACCCACTCTGCAGCCGCCTCTGCCCCCTGCCAACCCCTCCACTCCATCCCGCCCTGCCCTGCTAAAGCCAGCCCATAATAGCTGCTCTAATTAGAGCCCCATCCGCAGGGGGAAGAGCAGTGTTGCCATGGAGACCGGTGGAGGTGATGGCGGTGGGTTGGAGTAGGGGAGGAGGGGATAGTGGTGGTGGGGTTACAGCTGAGACATCTGGGGGATTTAATCTGGGCCTCGTTAAAATTCATCTAATTAAATCAGAGACATGACGAGCACACATACAAGCTCATACCTACATACACACTAGCATGGAGATGCACACGCATGTATGCCCACAGAAACTCTAAGACCACCGAGCGCCACGAATTTCACACATCTGCTAATGTCAAGCTAAAACACACACAACATACAGCCAAACTCCAAGATGTCCTAAAACAAACATGTCACACTATTGCTACCAAGAGCAGAATAATGTAAAAGGTGACACGAAGTATGAACATATGCACTCACATGTACACACTCTGTCATTCACACTATGTGCTTGTGCATGGAATGCACACACTCACACACAAGCACCTACACACACACACACACACACATAAACACAAATCTTATACAATAGCACTCCTGCTCCATGTAATTGGTCAGTGGTTGAGAGAGCGCAGTAGGCCACTCCGCCCTTTAATCAGGGGTTATTAGAGGCAATGCATACAGCTTTTCCTTTCCTCTCCCTCTGATTCCATCACCACCCTCCTGCTCCACACATCTTATTCACTCTCTACACTTCTGACAATCAGAATCTTTGACATTCATAATTTTTCCAACTGCACTTTAAAACTTATGACTAAGCGGATCACATCTAGACACATGAGAACAATAAGAACTGTGTATTATTTGACATGTGGCCTGTTCACAGGGGACTAGTTCTGCCTTTGGACTTCTGATGATTTGTCATAATTGCAGAAAATGGTGGACATTCAGAGTTTCATGTTGCAATGCAGATATGTAGATATTCACTGAGAGAGCAAACCTAAATTCATCAGAGGTGCAACATCTCAAAAGATGGGAAGATGGACATACATGGCAGCTACAATGAGGAACACTTTTCTATTTTTTAACAGTTCTGAAAGTAGTGAACCTGCCCCTGAGAACCAGGGAATAATGTCAGAAAAATTCAGTAAAAAAACAGACTTTACTTATCCAGTGTGAGTACACTACATGAAACACAGATGAGATGCTTTAGAGTAGTCTGTATAAAAACATAGTTGCATGATTATATATATGTATATGTATATGTGTTCACTGCATTGTGGAGTCAGTTTTGTACAATTTGATAGAGAGGAAACAATCCACACAAACAAAACCTGTACAACTTCCATGTCCTTGTATGCCCAAGGGGGACCCACTCGGAGCTCTTGCATGTTTTAATAATTTGGCACCAGTGTATTGATAATGCATTACATGAGAAAGTAAAGCAATTAAATACTCCTGTACTGCTATTTTGTTCCACCCCTAGTATATATAAACCATTTACATCAGGCAATGCACAAGATTTTGTGTGCTCATGTGCTTTACAGTACACTACAGAGAAAGCTTTGTGGATGTCCACAGAGGGAAAGTGAATATACTATGCACTTTACAAATGTCGAAATGTTTTTTAACCTCATGACTGACCTTTGACAGTAACATAAACAGTCTGTGTGATGAACAGCTGTGGTTGTATGAGCACGCTGCAGACATATGCCCCCTCGTCCATCCCCTTCTGAACGTCACTCAACTTCAGAGTCCCATTTTCATACACCACCTGAGCAGACAGCAGCAGAGTTACACTCAGAGAGCTGTAAATCTAAAGGAGGAAGTTCACTGATTTTACATAATTACAAGCTGAATTATGAATGAATTATGAAGTATTATGGAAGTTCAATGCAAAATTCCACAACTATGTCTTTACATGAAATGATACTACTGTATTATTAAAACATAGTTGACACAGACGCGAAAAACCCTTTTTCTTCTAACAGTTTTTTTTTTTTTTTTTTTTTACATTTATTTATATCTGTCAGCAGCAGAAATCCTGAACTGATAAATCTCACCAAGGCAGACTACAGAGGGAACAGCATAGTTGTAAATACAATTATAGGAAGGGCTACAGAATTTAGAGTCACTGAGCATTACCACCATTTATCTGATGATGAAGTTCTTTTCATGGAACTTCCAGCTTGAGTTTTAGTATTTAATACCTCGAGTGCATACATGCTAGCTAATAAAAAATAATAATAATACAAAAAAGGTACACTATATGTACCAACAAAAATGAATATAAAGAAGTGTATGTATATAGGCTATGTACAACTTGCATTAGACTGATGTTTCTGACTATATTAATATCAGTTTCTTACTATTGCAATGATTTGATCTGCTTTTAATGTCTTTGAGTAGAAATATTAAACCAACTCCACCTGGCGATGGTTGTCAGGCAGCAGAAGCCCCTCCTTGTACCAGTTGATTGAGTAATAAGGGTACCCAATCACACGACAGTTTATAAAAGTGTTTCTTCCAGCTACCGCAGTAATGTTCTTCATGGGCCGAATCCTTGGAGAACCTGATGGAGAAACAAAAACAGAGAAAGAGATGGGCAGATAGGGAAAGAGAGGTGGGTTGACCAAAGAAAGGAAAGAAAAGGAACAAGAGGAATATCATTAGTTGATGTTGTCAGCAGCAGGGCGTGGAATTTTAGGAATAAAGGGGAGGTCACAGGGAGGGAGTTGGGAAGAGGGGAAGGTTTAGAGAAAAGAGGAAAAATCATGTTTTGGTGTCAGGAGAGAGAACGAGACTAGAATACCCTGCCTTATTGACAAAAAAAGAAGCTAAATGTGTTTGGTACTGGACAATTTCATAGCATTAGTCAGAGAAGAAAACTGATTTTACAATGATATTTAACATACTGATTACAGCAAAAATGTCTCTGAAATAAAACATATACATATATATATATATATATATATATATATACATATATACATATATATATATATATATATATATATATATATATATATACATACATATATATACATATATGTATACACATACATATATATATATATGTATACACATACATATATATATATGTATACACATACATATATATATATATATATATATATATATATATGTATACACATACATATATATATATATATATATATATATATATATATATATATATATATATATATATATATATATATATACATATACACACATACATACATATATATGTATATATATATATATATATATATATATATATATATATATATATATACACACATACATACATATATATATATACATATATATATATATATATATATATATATATATATATATATATATATATATATATATATATATATATACACATATACATACATATATACATATATAATACTCATTCTGTGCCTTGAAATGTAGTTCGCTGTTTAGGTTGTATTTAACTAATTTCTGTCTGAATACTGAATACGGACATTTCTTGTTAATGGTCTAATAAGTATGCATGCATGGCCCAAAATCATGCAGGTGATCTAAGGCTGCTATTGGCAAGTATTATTTTTTTTAGTTCTTGTGTGATATGAGTACTTTCGCTGTGTTATCGTATCATCTAGTGAGAGACAGACACTTAGATTAAATGGCTCCAAACACAACAGGCACCAACATTTAGCCCCTTCTGCCCATTACTCCTCTCATTAGTGCCATACACCTCTGTTTACAGGTGATACAAAGCCTGTACAAAGTAACTGTACTATGAATGAATGGATCTGTTCAGGTGTGAGAGTTGGAGTTTGACTCTCAGAATAACTTTTCTTTCAGTCTTTATTTGTAGGAAACACTAAAATGTGGGTCAAGCTTTAGTAAACCATTCAAATCTGAAGACTTGCATGTCAGCACAACAACCAAGTGAACAAACTAATCAAAACAAACTAATAAAAATTGGAATATAACCCTTCAATACCACCAGCCATCACTGTTTCTGTCACCAGATCTCATCATACTCCAACCATACTTTAACCAAAAAACAATTACATCGACCTTGGTCCTGTATATTTTTACAGTATATATGTACAAATCTGTTTAATGAGCTACCTTTACATACAATATAGCCTAAATTAAATGGCACTGAGGTTAAAAATGTGAAGCTTTGGGTAGTGGGAACACAGACAAAGAAAGCGCTTCTCTGATATCAATAAACCAGATCTTCAACTTAATATCTGTCTGTCTGTCTGTCTGTGTGTCTACATTATGATGCTTGAATAAGGCAAATTAATGCCAGTGACCTTTATAGTGGTTGCTCCAAGACCAGCAGGTTTACAGTCCTGTTTTGCTCTCATCATATTTATGTACCTGATCATCAATTATTAGTTTACATATGTGTGCAATTTTCTTGTAATTTGGTGTGGAGCTCAGACACAGTGCTCTATTTGTTTAAAGGTCAAGATACATCTGAGTGAACGTTACACAGCCATAGATGGTAAACAGACCACTGTGAAAGACATTAGCTATGTTCAGACAGCAGGTCTTAATACACAGTTCCGATTTTTTGGTGAAAATCAAATTTTTTGTGTGCTTGTTCATATTACACATTAAAAGTGACTTCTATCAGTTTTGAGTATGAACAGAATGCGACCCTGAAGTGACCCGCATGCGCAAAAGAGGTCAAGAGGTAATACATGAACACAGAGGCACATACTGTGTTTACGGAAGGAAATATGTTTTTCCCACCGTTCCTCCTCCTGGGACACAGAATTATGACGTTTGTCGCATTTCAATGACGTAAAGTCACATTGCAAAATATCAGATATGTACCACATATGAAAGTGGCCTGGGTCAGATTTGAAAAAATCAGATTTGCGCTGTTCAAAACTATCTTTAACAGATCACATACAGGCCACAAATGGGGAAAAAAATCAGACTTGGGCCACATTTACCTGCAGTCTGAACGTAGCCTAAAACATGGCAAATGCCTTAATAATTCTAAAATCTGACACGAATAAAGTGAACTTCCTGACTATGTTGGATCTGCATTATTGCCAAAAAGACACTAAAACAGAGACTACACAGAGAGGGCTATGGTGAGACATGCAGGCAGACAGTCAGATGGACAGAAAATGTGTTTAGCATTGTTGGAAGACACTGAGAGCTGCCACTCAATCATCTGTCACTCCTTCTCTGACCTTCTCACCATTGTTCGTCTTGCATCTTTGTTTTTTTCTCTCCTTTCAGCCCTCCTACCCCCACTTCTCTCTCTCTTTTTCTCTCTTCCTTTTCTCAGTGTGTGCTGAGCTTTGAAGTCACAGCTCTGACAAGTCAAAGATGTATTATTCAGAAGCACCGTCGCTCAGACACCCCCACACACAAACGCAGATATAGTATATACACGTGCGCGTATTAAACTATGTGTGGCTGAGCACCTCTGCTGTTCCACTGTACAAGGTAAGTGTATCATATTTCAGTGAGTAGAAAAGCACACTATAGCGTATTACTGCTTTATCACATGTGGCAATGAATATTGGTGTGCGTATTTGCTTGTATTTGTGTCAGTTTGTGTTGCATGTAAAGCTGTTGCTCTCTGGCAATGGGCTCATTCTCACTCCAACGATCATTTTGGCACATTTCCTCAGAGCGGACTTACATGTCACAACTACATGTCTCTTCAAAGGACAGAGAAGAGAAAGAGAGAGTGAGAGAGAGAGAGAGAGACAGAGAGAGAGACAGAGAGAGAAAGAAAGAAAGCGATAAACACGGAGACAGAGATACAGCTCTGTCCACCGGTGTCACTCCTCATCCTTGTCATCTCCGACGACAGTGACATCACCAGTCCTGTCACCAGAGCTCACTATCACCCATCCGACAGACACTGGCACTCTTCCACTTGTCTCCTTTTCCATACTGTCTCATTCCTCTTCTCTCATTTCATCTATTCTCCCTCTTCACCCAGTCTTTGACCATCTGTTTCTTTCACTTCTAGAGTTTCTTCTTCCATTTGTTTCACGTTCTCACAATCTCACTTTAGTCACTCTATTCTCTAGATGCTAATATTCTGTTGCTCTAAGTTCTGCCTGACAAAACATGCACTTTGTGTGTGTGTGTATGTACAGTATGTAGGTGTGCGTACAGCTAAATAGGTAGATGAGTAGGCGTATTGGGTTTCGTTATGTGTTGACGTGCTTAGACTCAGGCACGAGTGCAGATCTACAGTGAGAAAATAGGTCAATATTTAGAAGAAAGATTTCACAAAGAAAAAAAAAACAGTGAAACACATGCAATCGCCTGAAGAAAAGCACAATCATGGCTTCATGGCCAACCAGTCAAGACGTGAGAGTGAAGAGATTGAAAGAATTTCATGAAAGAGATTAAGTGTTTGGGGTTTTTTTTTATTGCATGTATCACTATATTAATATTCCTTGTTGAAACCTGCTGTTTTCTCTCTCTGTTTTTTCACAAGTCTGTAAATGAATAATGTCTTGAAAAGATAATGTCACAGTTAACCTGACTTTTTAACTTTTGGATATAAAAAATCAGGTCATCATGTCTTACCTTACAACACAGTTTTGTGAAATTTTGTCACAATGTGTCTATGAACTCTTGTGTTACGAATAAAAATGGGTTTTGTGCAGTGACAGTCACTTCAACCTTTCACCACCTAAATTCACCTGAGTTCACCTTTGAGTTCAAATAAACGTGAGAAAGATTTATCAAGGTGTTCAATGTGACACTTATGAAAATGCAACAAATAGTAATCCTAAAATATAATGTTCTGAAGGCTTTCACTGACAGCAAGGCATGATAGTTAACATACTGGCTTTAAGATGAATACATAGTGCAAATAATAAACAGTAAAACTAGAGAAAACAAAAATGATACATAAGAGAAAGTAAAGCATATACAGAGATAGAGATATAGATAAAGAAGGGTACGGGATAGGATATGGGTCAGGGTAGGGGTCAGGCTGTGACAAGCCTCTGTATGACTGATATTGAAAAGTAGACAGGCACCTCTTACGTTTATGCGCGCTTGGTACTCGGCGCTACCGGCCGAGTTTCGTGCGGCGCACCGATACACTCCTCCATCACGAATCTGTGGGTTGCTGACATTGACATGGCTCACGGTGCTGCCATCAGAGAGCGTGTACTGGCTGGCACGGACTCGCATCAGGTCCCTGGCCACAGGTTCATCGTCCAGGGTCCAGGTTATGGTGGGTGGGGGTGCGCCTTTGGCAGCGCACATTAAGGAAAATGGTTCACCTGGGACTACCACCCGCTCACTGAAGGAGGCAACGATACGGGGCGTACCATCTGAAAAACAACCAAAACAAACAAAGCTGAGGTGTAAATACATATATCTGATAGGAAATTGATTGGTATGTGCAAAATTATTTTATTATGGGGAACCTTTTTTAATACTTATGTTGTTTCTTTTACTTTGTTTCATCTGTTTGTCTGTTATAGCTCATTTTACCTTGTTTTATTCACTGTTTTAATGTGTAATATTATATGATCCACTACAATATGTCCCACTGGATTTAAGACATATGACATTTCCCTACTTCATATCATAAAACTGCATTTCATGTCAATCTATTTATTTCTATTTAAACTTCTTTTTTTACATAAATGCGATTTAATTGAGTGTTTTATGTGAACACTTTTCATTGGTAAAAACATATCCCTGAAATTTCTAACACGGATATAAACTCTTGTTAACACTAAACACTATGTACACACATACAGATAAATGAGTGGGATATATGCTGAACATGTACTGTATATCTACAGTTTGATTGGATTGTTTTTAAACACAAATGTAATGCTTCTAAAATGTCTCTGCATTGTTGAATTCATGATTGTACATTTTTCTGTCCTCACCTTCCAGCAGTATGATGGAGAAGTCCTGGGCAGTTTGGCCCTTACGTGTGGCAAAACACTGGTAAGCTCCAGAGTGTCTTTTTTGGGCAGCAGAAATGAACAGGGTCTCATTGTGAGCGCCTTGAATGGAAAAGTGCTGATCAGGCAGAACGGGTTCTGTATTTCTGTACCAGGACACGGTAAAGTGGGGGGAACCCTGGACGGCACAAGATAGGATGACTGTACTGCTGATCCCTGTCTTCAGGTTCTTGGGAGACAAGGTGACCCGCAGTGGCTCTAGAGATTTAAGGAGAGACAGGTACAACAAAGTCACAAAGAGACTTGTTGACTCCAGAGATGTAATGTAGTTGTAAAAAGGCAGTCACAAATATAAAAAAGACTTTCATAAAACAAGTTATTAGACTGGAACATGTACCCATATCTGGCTTTACTGGGGGATTTTTCAAAGAAAGTGGTCTCAAATAAGCTCCACTGTCCTGGCCAGAATCATAAATCACATTATGGTAGGATGAGATGTACATTTATTGCGTGTGTGTCAAGATACCTGCTATTGCCTTTATGTGTGATTATGTGTGTATGAGTGTGTGTATGTGTGGTAAGCACAGAGAAAACCAAGACAGAAAGGGTAGAAAATGTCAGTGAGCAATAAAGCAGCTGGTGTTAAGTGCTGGAGGCTGCTGAATGTGTGTGTCTGTGCGTCTGTGTGTGTGACGGTGGATGCATGTGTACGTCTCTGTTCACATACTGTAAGTGTGTCCTTAAATGTGTGTGTCCCACCTTCCATGTCCTGTCATAGCAGGTTTGTGGGTTATGCAGTGATGCGCCCTGTGGCCAGTCTGCCCACTGTCCAGTGACTTCACCCTTATCCCTCCGCCCTCCACTTCCGACTCCCCCCTCCTCCGCTTTCATCCCTTCCTCATCCTCAGAGCAGTGCAGTGATCCCAGCTCTTCTATCACTTCCTCACATCTCAATCAATTATACACACACACCACTATGAAACACCCTTCACGGCTTTCCCTCTTTGCTCTCGTGTCCTCAGTAAACAGAGCGTCAGGACCACTGTTCTGCACTGTCACCGTAGCGACACCTTAGTGGGATTTGAGAGTACAGTAGGGAAACAAGCCGTCCTTGGAGATCAAGCTCGTGCGTGACCAAGTTGACAGTGGGCCGGGGTTTTGTGTAGGTGACGGAGGGCAAGGGCAGAGCCAGCAGAGCTTAAATGATGTCTCCATCCGTACTGTCATTCATTATTTCTGTCCATCTCTATCCACAGGTGTCAGTGAAGCACGGCGCGCAAGACAAAGTACAAAAGTGATATGTAAAGAGCCGTGAGCAGTAATCTATGATCAGAGCAGGATGTGGGTTTTGGCGCTGCCTCTCCACTTTACCTACCTATGACATTGAGATGACCCGTCACCTCTTTAGAGCCAAAGCTGTTGGTGACCTCACAGATGTAGTTGCCGCTGTCCTCAAGCCTCAAGTCAGAAATGGTGAGGCCGGTGATGCGCCGCGTCCAGCGGGAATCTGCTGGTAATGGCCTTCCATCCTTCAGCCATCGGATGGTGGGGTTTGGATATCCGGATGCGATGCAGGGTAGTTCTACACTGTGCCCGATTTGCACCTCACCGGATTGGAAGCTGTCAAGCACTGATGGGGTGGACTCCGTAGGGTCTGCAGGTGAGACAGTTATCATTTATTATGTTGGAACACTCAATGCAAAAGATAACCTGTTGTTCACACTGAAACATATTGTTGGTAGAAAATAAAAAATGTAATCTATATCATAATACTAGAAGGGCTCAGAGCATCTGTGTATGTGTGTGTGTGTGTGTGTGTGTGTGTGTGTGTGTGTGTGTGTATCGGCACAATTCTGACAAATTGAGACATTGTACCTGGCCAATTTGGTACCCACGGTTGAGGAATAGTCCCGTCTCCACATTAAATATCTCGGCAAGTTGATAGGACCCATATTTTCAGAGATATTAGTCATTTTGGAATACAATAAGTGCAGAACCACGCTGCATGATGGGAAATAAAGTTAAAACAGGAACGCCACATCTACTACCTTCAGTCCCTACAGACCTTGAAATTCCCTCCCTCCCTAATAAAGTATCTGTCTGTCTGTCTGTCTGTCTGTCTGTCTGTCTGTCTGTCTACCTACCTACCTACCTACCTGCCTACCCAATTTGGTATCTACAGTTCAGTCCATCTCCACATTAATTTTCTCGGCAAGTTGATAGGACCAATATTTGAAAGATATTAGCAATTTTGGAATACAATAGCCTTACAAACACAATGCTCTGCCCATGATGGTTGACAGGAAGCACAGTACCACACTGCATGACGGGAAATTAAGATATTTTATTTCTTGTTTAAGGACAATAATTAATTACTGATAATAGCTTGCTCTATTTGTTTCCATACTGGAGCCCAGCTAGTGATAACATAATAATAAAATATATTAGAGCAATAATTGCATTTAGGCTAGTAATGTAAGCGTGCATTATTTTGAGGCAGTTGTATTATACTTTCTATTACTATTTCAATTTATCTAGCGTCTGTGTAAAAAAAAAAACAAAAAAAAACTGGATATACTACTTCAAACTATCTTACTTAGATTGTTTACTTTAGTTAATGAGTTACTAGTTTACTACTTTTTGCTTCAGCTTCTGCTTGTGCTTTTGACTCCTCTAAATTTATTTGACAGCTTTAGTTATTACATAGTGTACTTCTAAGATGATAGAGTGAGTGGATAATACAATAAGCGTTTCTTGCACTTTGGTTGCTTACATTTCAGGTGTCTAAAAGCTGTTAACAGCTCCATCAAATAGGAATTCTTCCCTCTACACTTCTAACATTATTTCATTACAATAAATTCAGTTTAATAAAATCCACATCACACAATATCTTACCAAAATCAATAATTAGCCAAGTCCAAATACTAAAATAGATGTGTTTTTTTTTTTAAATTCTTTCCTGCCCCATTAATCATCTCCTGAACACTTATGTAGATTTGTCTAGTGTTCCTGTATATAAAACTTTACATAATACTTCAAACTAGCTCCAGATGGTACCTACTCATGTTTCAGTATTACAAATCTGAAAATCTCATATATGTTACTAGATCAGGCCTGGATACCCGATACTAATACTTTTATTTAACCTGGATTTTTACTCCAGGGCTTTACATTGCTTTTTCTTACTTTAGTAATATTTTTCTAAATACTACTTCTGTGACGTCCTATATGTGTAACTACCTGTGCAAACATACGGTCACTTGCTTCTTACCCATAACAGAGAGCCTAGCTCCGTTGCTCTGACGAGTCTCTCCACTGTACTTGTGCTTTGTGATGCAGCGGTAGGTGGACAGAGCATCTTCCTTCTGCACTTCTGAGATATACAGAGCGCCAAATGAGGTCAGGAAGAAACGGTTACCTGTGGAGGTCAACGGAAACAGAAAGAGAACAGGTAGAAGGTGAGGATACCGGACATTAGTCGCCATATTTGAATAACAAATAACAGAATATAAAGGCATACCATTTGCATTAAAAGGTGTTGTGGTTATTAGAGGTGTGTCATTATTCATGTGTGCAATGACAAATCTGAAAATGTCTATATTAACACCAGTAGTGTCATTTTGAATTTGTCATTTCTTTACACAAACATTTTCATTATATTTTTCATTCATTTCACTTCAGACAGACACAGATTAACTAAATGCATCACATTAAAGGATACCCATCGATGGTGTATGCAGATCAAAATTTGGCTGTTTATGTCAGAAACAGGAGACAATCATCTGCCCAGTGTGATCCAGTAGTAGATGCCTGCATTTCTTTTAAAGTTTTATTCACAGTTCTATATGTTCTAAGATATTTATAACCTCTCTGAATCCATGACAGTCAGGGCCACCATATTTCTCCTTTCTCTACATATTGCATGCAACAAAAAAAACTGCTGTCGAGTGAAGCAAAAGTCGTGCCAGATGAGCCACTTCTGAATCTCCTGGATGCCAGCCTCTCCATCATAAGACCCTCCTGACACAACTCGAGAACATTTACAGAGAAATCACTGATTCCAAGAGGAAAAAATGAGAGGACTAGAATATAGATCTTTCAAAAGGCCCTACCACAGCACTTAGGTGAACACATGGGAGCTTTTAACATACTGTGTCCCATCCATCCAGTCACATATTCACAATAGAAGAAGACAGATGAGGAGAAAGAGAAAGAGAGAAGAGAGAGCCGAGTTATTGTAGGTATTAATAATTGATGCGTCTGTGTGTGTTATGGTAACAGCAGATTAGCGTCATTTTCAATTCACATCAGTGACTGCTTGGTTTGCCTCTGATTTATCTACATGTCACTAAAGTAAGTATGTTCATATGTGTGTATGTGAGAAAAGAAAGAAGAGGAAGAGATGGAGAAAAAAGGGACGAGGAGAGTGTATTTCAATGTTTGATTTTTTCTGCTTCTCTGAATCTTTTTGTTATCTCTTCCCCCAAAGGGTTATTTTAGACAGTGTGCACTTCAGAGTTTTTTGTAGATTGCAGACTGTTTGGTTATGCGAACGCCATTGCTGTGTGTTTATGTGTATGTGTGTGTGCGTGTGCATGTGTGTGTGTGTGTGTGTGTGTGAAAATGGAGGCTGTTGTTTGCTGTACATGATGTTTCAATGTCTTTTCACAATGTTGACAAGAGAGAGCTTAAGTAGAACATAGGTGCACTGAAGCTGAATTCTGGAAATACATGTGATTCACTGAAACTCTGACACACACACACACACACACACACACACAGCTCCAAGCAATAGGTCGGTTGCACCACAGTAAATTAATATTAAATCATATCTATTGCTAATTTCATGTGTTTAATTGCTAACGAAGGGGCTGATATTGTGTAACAACTTCAGCATTTAAGCTTCAATTGTAGTAGCTTTTCATTCATACATATGTCCATATTAGTAGTAATATATTATACATTATTGTGTTTTTGATATTGTTTTGACTTTTCAGTTGTGACTGATATGCTTTTTTAAAAAATGCACATAATTCTTCATATCTGCACAAAAAAGTCAATACATGATTTTCTGTATGCGTGAGTATCAATGAACATATGTAGATGGGGATGTGTATATTGGTATCAATAACTGAGCTAATGTGTGTGTAAGTGTGCGTGTGTCTCCTTCTGACACAGTGCGAGCAACGACAATCGATGCGTTTTATGGCTGCACAGCTCCATCCAAAGGAGATTTATTAAAACAGAGAGGACTGGCCTGGCTCATTGCCACACATGCACACGCACACACACACACACACACACGCACACGCACACGCACACACGCACGCATGTATGCACGCACACACACGCACACACACACACACACATGCACGCACACACACACACACACACACACACACACAGGCTTTATCACTCTAACGAGACTGAAATGTTGATAAAGAGATAGAAGGCTTTACATTTTGTGGTAAACCTAAAACGTTATATACTAAATAAATGTTTATTACCTCACATTCGATGCCCATTTGCTTCATTATCAATACATGAGGTGATTCAAAGTGGTTGAATAAACTACACAAATTCAGATATGTTTATGATAAAGAACTGCCATCAATATTCAATCAATGAGACATCTCCTTTCATATTTCTGTGTGAATGGTACAGGGCATCTGCACTTCACATCTGTAAGTGTGTATTACAATGTGTGTGCATTGTGAACATCAATGGTTACTATCTGAATTTACATATATACACTAGTTTTACACTGTGGATCTCCATGCATATGTGAAAGTTTACACACATGTGTTTTCATGCGAGTCAGACTGTTGTGCTGAGTGCTAAGCGACGTAAGCTGTAATTTCTAAGCCTGCCCTTTTGTTCCAACCTGGGTATTAAGCCTTACAGGATAATATGCACTTGGTGAGTAGAACCCTGTATAACACACTGCTACACCCTGTCACAACATGCCTGGAAAGAGAAAGACAGACCAGGAGGGGTGGAGGGGGAACAAGGGTGGGGGGTAGAGTAAGAAATTCAGAAATGGTTAAGAATGGAGAGAAAGAAACTGGTGTAGAGGACATTAATGAGAAGCAGTCACTGCCGAATGAAAAGAAAAAAATCATTTCACAGTTCCTCACTATTTGTCTTTTTCTTTTACCTTTCCTTTTAACTGATTTTTTGGAAAATCTGTTCATTTTTAAATCCATGAAATTTGTCCATAAAAAAGTCCAACCTGGTATTTACAGTTATACTTTCTTGCATGTTTTGGATTACTCAAAACTTAATATGAACTATGGTGCCAAAACAGAAAGCATAAGACAACAGCCCATGGCACATGGTTAAAGATTAATTGCTGAACAAATATGTTGCTGATACGTTTTCAGATAAACAATCAATTAATCATCACACTGCTCCAAAGCCTAATCATGGCCGATAAAGTGCAATATTCATTTATAACTCACTCTGGTCTCTCTGCCACTGACTGCTCCGACTTGCTCCTTACATGCTCTCTTTCACTGTTGCTCTTTCTACCTGATATTTAATTTCTAGTCACTGCCTGCTCTCCTGCTGTCTGAGGAGATGTGACACACCTAAAACAGCAGAGAGGGTGCAGGCAGCAATGGAAAGAAGCAGCGGAGGAGAGGAAGGACTGACCCTACAGGGAGTAGGACGGCAGATGGAGATTGATGGAGGGAGAGCTAGGGAGATAAAGAGAAACATGCCGTTGGGAGTGACAGAGGAGGGAGTGAGAGTGAGAGGGATGAGGGGCCTGCAGGCCTGAGAACCACACATGGGCAAAAACAATTCCTCTACATCTTTCTCTGTCTCTCTTTCCCTCCCTCTCTCTTTCTCCCCTTGCAAGCATCTCCTTGTGGGAGAAGAGATCAATTCTCGTCTAGTCTGCCTACGCCTCCAGGAGTTTGTTGTTGTTGTTGAGCGTGTGTATATATGTGCATTTATGTCTGATTTTCATTCTTGCTGTGGGAGGCAGGAAAAGATTTTTTGAGGTCTATCCCACACCCAAGGGAGGCGTAAAATATCCTTACTTCCTCCCTATTTCCTGACCCCTTCCTTCACTTCTTTTTAAAATTTTTTTCTATCTGCATGACATCTATTCTCCACTCCGAGTCTCTCTTTCTCCAATCTCCCCTCTGCCCTCCACCTCTTTCTATCTCTGTCTTTTTCCTTCCAGTCTGTGCTCCTCTTCCTTCTCTTTCAGGGGGGTCTGTAAGTAATGGAATCAGTTCAGCTGATCTGCCTGAGGCGGGGAGTCAAGCCAAGTGCAGAGTGAAGCTGCTGTTGGATGTGTGTGTGCATGAGTGCATGTGTGTGCACATGCATGCCAGAAATTCCACAGACAGACACATACATGCAAATAACGAGACAGAGAGACAGGGAAGGGAAGAGAGACACAATGAAACAAGGATTAGGGAGCCCTGGAGCATCACTCGTCTTCCCCAAAGTTCCCCTAGAGAGAGGACACCCCTCATCTTTGAGCTAGGTGGGGGACATGCAGGGGAAGGGGAGAAGAAATGGAGGAGGAGGTAAAGATGGAGACAGGAGATGAAGGGATGCAGGAAAGGCATGGCTAAATATATCCCAGCGTAGTATATGGATGCCATTTTCGCCAAATTATCATCAAATAGAGGAGAAGGGAATAACATTATGAGAGATCATAAAGAGACAAACAATGAGAAAGAAGATGATAATGATAATGTAGGAAGGATGTAGCCACCAGGGAGGTTGGGAGGAGAAGAGGAACAGATCAGACAGGAAAGATAGATAAAGAGAGCAACTAAGAAAAGATATACATATTTTGAGATGCTGGCCTGACCATAGAGATTAAAAAAAAAGACAAAAATAGATAAAACCGTGAGTGAAAGCGAGAAAGCAGCTGATTTGGAAAGTAACAGAGCTGGAAAGGAAATGGTGTAAGTAAAGGGGTTTGTTCTTGGTGCTGCCATGCAAATGAAGGCGGCGCTGCAGCAATGCTAACTAACAGCAATTCACACTGTTGGACTCATCACTTATTAATGCTCTATGGCTCCCCTCCCTCCTATCTCTTTCTCTCTCCCTCACTTTACCCATTCCCCTCTCCCCTGCTCTCGCCAGGATCTCTCTTTTTTGTTCACTCTCTCGCTCGCTGTTGCTAGGGGCCTGTGCACTCACGTGACAACAGCTGGGTAGGGGGCGCTGCGGTGGCACACAGCGACATGTGCAAGTGTGCGTTTCATGTGTGTTTTGCATGTATGTGTGTACTCTGAATGTGTGTGTCTGTGTGTGTGCGACAGAGTACCCTTCATTAGAGGTAAAAACAGAATCAGCCATTTAAATGAAGCCGATGGAGATCAGAGGACAGGAGAGAAACTGCTGAATGGATTTGTAATTGATTCACAGGCCTGGGCTATAGGCCACAGAGAAGCTCAGGATATCTCTCTCTGCGTCATATCACTTTATTTTTCACTCAGTGCCTTTTAACAAAAAATAGATGTTGAAGACTTATTGTCAAGATTTGCTTTTCAGATTTTGGGGGTAAATGGACCACTGGTTTGGTACAATACAGGCCAGCAGTTCCCCAAATGAGCTTTTCAAAAATGCATGTGTGTACAAATATTCACACACTTTCGCATCACTCACATTCTGTCTCACAATCTACACATCCTTCCTCCCACTGTCTCACAATCCATGTTTGCAGAGTGCACTCAACAAATTGTGAGTGTGTGTGTGTGCTTCTGTGTAGAGCATCCTCACTACAGGATGGTACAATGCTGAGCAGACAGTAGAGTACACCTACACATTCTTTATTTATTCTTCTGCTCCTGATTCAACTTTTCATTTCAGATTCTTTTTTCTTTCCTTCCAGTGTTTCTCCATCTGTATGAGTAGGACACATAGATGGACGCTCATAGCCTGTCCTACATTATCCAGAAATGAAACACAAGTCTATGGGAAGGTGGTGAAGTTTGTCTGTAAAATATTAAAAAGATGGTAAAGAAAATGTGATGTTTGTAAGATGCCAGTGGTTCGGTGCAGAAAATTAACAAATAGGTCTGTTGAAGACAAGAAAGTAACACAAAGCAGCCAAGAATGAGAGCCTCAGTTTCTAATTTAGGTGTAAAACATGACTATTACAGACACAAACCATTCTGTTAAACAGGTACAAAACATTTAGACCTGACATCAATAGTAATACCAAACTTTGTGGAGTATGCTTTATATCAGACTGAGGTTTAAACATGCATCTCCAATAACTTTATATTTCTTTACATTAACTTAACTTTAGCAACAGATATAAAGCCTTTTATAATCAATGGTCATATTTTATGTTACTGTTATGTCATTATGAAGATGTGCTGGTGTCTGATGTACAAGAGATGGGCTACACGGGAGAACTGCACCAGATAAGTACCACGGACAGCTACTGGAGCTGCTAAAAACAGAAAGTCTTGTAAATACATTGTGTGTGTATTACAGTTATTTTAGTTAGAATGGATACTTTAAAAGATTATATGAATAACAAAGTGATACATATATTCAAATAAAACCTATGACTCTGAAATTTGAGCAATTTAATAGGTTTATTGCGGTCACTATGTGAAATTCACCTAATAAACTTTAACATCAAATTTGAAGTCTATACAGTATGATAATAACATCTACTGAGGTGTGGGCTGCTTTAGCAATATCATAGATGTTCACTGGGATGTGGATTTTACTAAGATAGGGTGTGAAAAGTCTTTTTTTTTTCATTTGCATTACTAATGAGTGTGTCATTTCATGTTGCATTCCTGTTTGTTTGTTAGTAGATAGCAATTTTCACTCCTGACATGGTCAGAAGTATATTCCAGACTATCTCTGAATGTAGCATTTCTCTCTTGAGGGATTTATGAGCATCATTGTGGAGCCATAACCAAAGATACTGCAATATTTCATTCACATTGGACATCTTTTTTGTGGAAGAGCCTGAAATCACAGCATGTTTGTGAAACTGACCCCAACTAACCCATAAAACACAAGTAATGAAACAGGAGATTGCATACACATATGATGGCAAAAATGTACAATAGTCTGACACAGTCTGACAAAAATACACATGGCATAGTAATGTACAAAAGCTACTAGTTTATATTTTAACAGCTCAAATGTATTACAGTAATCATAACAGGAAAAAATTGACTTCCACTTATGAGTTTTTTTGCAATTTTTACAACAAACTAGCACGAGATGATTTTCAGAGTGAAACCAAATGAAAGGAATTGGTCTTGAACCCTCCCTCCTCCTATTCCACTCCTTCCCCAGGCTAATTTATTTGATAATTACCATGGGCCCATTATGACTGATTTTCAAGGAGGACATGGGAAGGCCTATTAAAAGCTATTTCATTTGAGCAGTTCATATCTATGCACCCTGCCTGCATCATACATATGCACTCACACACACATACTACATTAAATATGACTTGCGCAACTGTGAGTCCATTCAGCCCCAACATATAATTAACGCCCTAACCCCCACCTCCACTCACATCCAGAGCATTAGTGTGTACATGTGTGCATTTATGTGTGTCTAAACACATGCATGTGCACCGGTGCATGCATATGTGTAAGGTCACAAAGGTGGGCAGGGGTGAAGGATAATAAAGATTGGATTCTAATAAAATGTTCTCATCCTTCTAAATCCCCCTCCTGCCCTCCTCTCCTACCTGCCATATTAACACCCTTATTACAAGGGCAGATGAATGAAAATGAACAGAGCTGGGGTGTGATTCCCCGAGTGTCAAATCAATACCATCCCCTCCTCCTCTGTTACTCTCCCTTCTTCCAACCCGCCCTCTCTCTCTTCATCCTTTTCTCTGCTGCTATCATTTTCCTATTCTCCTCTCCTCTGTTGGGTCTGACGAATTGGCATGTGTTTGACAAAAGGAAATCTACACCTAGCGACAATAGGCTCTCTCCCCATCTGAGTTTCTCTCGCTCTCTCTCGTATGAATTGAATGACACTTGCTCCTATCTCCTCTCTATTCACATTCAAAGTAGTCTATAATAGTTAAGTGCTAGTGAGAACAAGCCAGACATAGAAAGAGCCACAAGGACAGCATATTACTGCCACTTCCTTTGACTCAATCAGAGACAAAAGCTTGCATAAGGACTGGTGAGAGGTTATGTCAAAATAACAGAAGAAGGTTAATAAAGGAGAGTTGTGTGAATTTTCAAAGGATTTGACTATTTGTCTCTCTGTGAATGCGGGACACATGTGGTTACCAGAGAATAATTGTAGAGGAAATACAGATACACACTGAGTCTATTCTTATCTCAATACAAGTGTTTTGCTTTTTTCAGCCCCAACCTTTGACCTTCTCATCCTCCTCTCCTACCTGTTCCGGCTGTTTTCAGGTTCAGCGTGATGCAGTGATCTGAGAATAGGTATGCAGAGGACTATTAAACTCATTAGAAAGGTATGCTTCACCATCAAATGCCACTTGCTGTATTTAAAGTCTCCTGTTTTCTTTGTCTTTCCCTTTCTCTCCCTCTCGATATCTATCCGTTTCCTTGGTTTCTCTGTTCTCTACCTCTATTCTGCTTCCTGCTGCTGTCTCTCTATTTTTCTTTCTATATCTGTTGTTAGAAGGTGACACCCCGTACACCCACACACCCCTCAACCTCTATGAACAACTCATGCTTGAGACGAGAGAGAGAGAGGAAAAAGAAAAACAAATAAAAGGAAATGGAAAAATGCACTCATCCAAACCAAAAGAAATAGAATGAAGGAGAAATCTTATAATCTGTTGGTTTTCATCATCAGCCCACCTTCTTATACTTCATCTCAGTCTCTTTTGCTCTATTACGGGTACTACCACACTTAAGGCAACCTTAATTTGACTGTCCATAAATATTCAAGCACCAAGATGGAGGCAGGGATGGATTTCTGGATGGAGAGATGAAGCGTTTTAGAAAGCCGGAAGAGACAGAAGACCACACTGAAATAAAAGCAGCAGGAGTGAAACAAATGTCCCTTTCTGTTTTCCACTGTCTCTTTTCAGATTGTTTGCATGCTTCTCCTTAATGTTAGAATTCTGTTCTTTATATTACAGCATGCAGACACAGAAAATGCCTCCTGCAACACTGATTTGGGCCTCCATTTGGTCACTGGCAACAAAACACAAACACATACTCCTGACTTGTCAACATGTGGTGCATTGTGTCGCTTTTGTCTTTAATTATTTAGTCCCATAGATAATAGATAAAGACATGCTCACCAGTCATGAGAAGGCTAACAGGACATACCTAATGCATTATAAACACGCACTCCACATTGCACACATTGCACCAGCTCCAGTGAATTGTGACCTTATTTTTAATGTCAAAAACATAGAAACATTGTTGTGTGAACAGTCACACAGGTCTGCTTTGTGCGACTGTCATCTATTATGAAGAGGAAGACAAGGCAAACAGGGAAAACACTGATCACCAATCTTCTGAAAGCAGAAGCATTGTCTGACAAGCTTTTGAACAGATTTTTTTTTTAAATATTGGTGTGAATTTGTTGTAAATATATAGGGTAAATACAGACGTACAATGCTGCAGCATCTATGCACAAATGTCAGTCTGTATGAGAAGAGAGGCAAAGAGAGGATCAGTACACGTGTGATAAACTCTCACACAAATCAATAATGTCTTGCCCTTTGTAAAGCCATGTTGTCCTCAGTGGGAGTACTACAGTGCCACAGCGTGTAAGCAGCGCCACAGTGACACATACTGAATCTCAGGGAGCAGCAGGTCACCAGGGAGCAAGGCCTGTGTGCGGATGAGTGCACCTTGCATGGCAGGCGGATGTGAGGAGCAAGAAAAGGAGGGAGGGGGACAAGGGAGGTAGGGAGGGAGAAGGCCTGCCATTCTCCTACGCATTCCTTCCCTGGCTTCCCTTGTTCGCCTGCGCCACCGTGATGATGCACCCTCACCGCTGTTGCTGGGCATCTTGGCGACAGAGACCCAAAAGTGGATGAAGAGGAGGAGAAGGAGGAGGAGCCAACATAAGAAAACGAAATGAGGGATGATGGGAAGCAAAAGAGCTGCAGAGACAGATGTTGCAAATTGGAGTGGAGTAGTGGTGACATGCTAAAAGCGGGTCCCCCAGACGTTGCGAGGAGGCCTGAGGGGCCAGGAGTGCCAGAGGTACATGCTTGGGGGGGCACAGCAGCTTTCCCTCCCTCCCTGCCCGACTGTCTCTATGTCTCTTCTGCCTCACTGCCCCCCTACACTCTGTCCCACTTTAGCCCAATGTCACTGCCAGAGCAAGGGGGAGGGAACATAAAAAAGAGACGAAGAGGAGAGAGAAAGAGAGAGAAAAGGGAGGAAAGTGAAAGGAGAGAGAAGACAGATTGAGGGCTGGAAGGAAAAGAGAGGGGAAAGATCTCAGGGATGATGAAGAGGATACTGATCAGCAAAGGTACAGTTCAGTCATGTACAGATTTTCTATCTCATCTCATCTCACAATCCCTTGCCTGGGAATTCTTTTGTCTCCTTGTCACACAAACATACAACTCTCAGCATATGTAGACTTACACGAGCAGTCAAGCACAAAGTTCCCATTGCAAGTCCATGTATGTGTAGGCACACACATGCACCAGCCTGCATGCAAAGAGAGTGGCTAGTCAGGCGTGCCTTGTGGTCTTGTCAGCTGATCCAGTGTCCCATGGCAAAGTGATGGGTGATTCTCAGAGATAAGCATGCTTAACAGCACCACAGTACAACAATCCACAGCCACTGTTGGCAAACGGTTCAATAAACACCATGTTTCTTTCACTTTGCTGGGCTTTGATACTGCTAAATTTATTGACTGTCCTACATCCCATTTACCATTACAGATAGCTGCAGCCCACTAGACACACACAATTTACCACTGGCCTTTACACTATAGCAAGTATTCATAATAAAGACACTATGTTGGGAGTGAGAGTAGTGGGAAAAAATAAGTAGAAAATATTGCAGAACGAAAAAAAATCAGTTAGGCACTGGCAGTGTTAGAATCAAGGTATTAGAAAAGATGACCTTACAATTTGTTATAAGGCTTTTGCTACATCTGTTAACAAGCCAATGGAGATGTTCACAAATAAAGTCGGTACCAAAATGTGCAAGAAAATATATAATGTTAGGCTAAGAAGAAAAATGACACTGAGTGGATGTGCCAAGTAAAATAATTTACGTCTAGGTCTAAAATCTAAAATTAAAGGAAACTTTATGACACAAATAGATGAAAAACACACAGCCATTAATATATTTATATAAGTCACTGAAAACAGTTTGGCTTTATTTATGCTTGAGCCAAAATTTTGAACTTTTTTAGATAGTATTTCAGATATATAACAATATAAATGTAGTCTATGTTCAACAAATGACAAGAAAGCAATCTATGAAGCAAATAAGTATTAGTAAAAATACGCTGAAAGAGAATAACTCTTTAAGAATGAATCCCAATTACAGCCTCATTACCCAAATATTTCTTACTTAACCAAAGTTCAAAGACCTCCCTGTCACCAGAAAACTCACCAGCCTAATAAAACTTGAAACATAAGTTGAAGCAGGAAGACCATTATTGTTCTAATTTCCTTATCCCACCAGGTCTTCGCCTCACAGTTGTTATCTGATCAACTCACTCAGTTTCCCAGCTGTTCTGTCAGCCAATGATAATTCTGGCTGAAGGGCATAGATTAAAAACCACCTTATCTGCTACACCTTTCTGGTTTCCTTGCGGAAAATGCTGTACCCCTGCACCTCCTCTCTGCCAGTGATGTTACTGACCCAACTACAGCTCTCCTGGCTTTAAATTACACATCAAATCCTATTCAATGAAATTAATTTAAAAGGTTTTGACCCTGTTAGTAAATTGAATCTGTCTAATTTATCGGTCAACAAAATTGCTGTTTAATATTACAAAATAAAACTACTAGGATTACCACAGTCTGAAGGCTACATTTATACATCATGAAGGAGACAGTATATTTGTGTCTTTCATGACATATCATTCTATGCTTATTGTGTCTAATCCTTAATTCTTATTCTCTTTTAGTTTAAAGGCAAGTTATGCAAGATTTTAGTTAAAAAATCAAAGTACAGACTCCTACACTAGAAGTAGGAGCAGTGGATTAACCTGCAAATACACTGCCCTCAGTCTGTATTTTTTACTTTGATGCTGTGCAGGATATGCAGACTGCAACTCTATTTTTTTTTTTTTTAAAGTAGTGGCCCTGCTTACATGGCTGTTCTCTATGCTTTCCACTTGACTTAGTGAAGGTGTGTGCCTTCGAGACACAACACAAGGGTGGACTATATAGATACACACAGAGCTACACAGAGTTCTTGGCCACTGCAGACGGGAGAAAGCATTCACTCAGAATCTTCCTGCAATGTTGTGCAAAGGTCTGGTAATATTTATGCATCATTCATTTGTTTGTTCTTGCCAACACTGCTCCCTCTTCATTTACTCTCTAGGAGGGGAAAAATGAGAAAAACAAGTGAGAAATTTCACATATTACATCTTTAAAGTACTGCAATTCAACCACTTTACCTTGTTTTTCTCATCTCACATCTTTCTTATTAGGTCCCACCAAGGCCACTTGTCTATGCACTTTCTATAGACCTTACAAAACATTTGCATTTATGTACCACAATGGATTTTTTTTTTCTTCTGTTCTTCAATGAATAATGGGCATAATAATGAAAACAGTCACTTATGGTGTTGGCATTGACCTTACATTTAATGTCATACACATTATATTTGCATTTTTTCTGTCGGTCTGAGTTTATTTGAATGACTGTGGTTACTGTATCACAGGTTTACAATAGCTGCAGATCTCTCCTAATGATAACACTAAAGAACTCTCAGGGTACAGATACATAAGGATCCAAGAATGGAAAACAGAGCAGGAGAGCATAAAAGAGCCTTGTCAATCTCTTGGCCCCTGGCTGTATCCCACCTCTTATCAAAATCTAGGTTTTACATCAGAAACTCTCTTTCTCTCATTGTGTCTGCTGTCCAATCCTTGTACATCCCTCCTGAAAGAATGGGAGGTCTCATCAAGGGCTGGCACTGAGTTATAGCAGTTTGGCTATAGGTGGCACTTGCCAAGGTCATTCAGCAAGCCTGTTTGTACAACTATGTCTGCTTCACAAGAACGCTCCAAAATATTCTATTTGGATACAAGAACAGAACAGACATGGGCCATTTTTGTATTTCAGTTTATAATGCGGTATGCAGAGTAGAGGCCATCTTATGAGGCTGCCTGGCTGTCTGCCTGCAGTATAAAGAAAAGCAAGGCTTGCTCCTGCTGCTACTGCTGCTTGGTTTTAATGGGCCAGCAACTGAAGCTGAACCTCAAATCATCATAATGAGAGAGAATGAGATCCACATACGCAAGAGGGAGGAAGGGAAAGTAGATAAGGAAATCGGGTAGGGAGAAAAAGAGGAGGAAGCCAAAGAAACAGAGGGAGGATGAAGAAAAAGGAAGGGATAAGGAGACGCAAAAGAGGGGTGAGAAATGAGGAAGAGATTCCTCTGCATCTCTGATTTGCTTGGGTGATATTCATCAGAGCGACAGAGCGTAGGGGAGGAATAGATGGAGGGAGGCAGTAGCAAGGGTGGAGGGAAAACAGAGGAAGAAAGCACAAGTATTTTTTGTTTCTATAAGCTATTTGTTCTTATTAGGCTTCCCTGCTTGTCCTTGGAGCTGTTTCCTGCGCTCTCCATTGGCTTGTATTTGGTTATGTTCAGTTACGGGAGGAAACCTGGATGTAGTGGTATTTACAAGCGTGAAGCAAAGTGTTGCATTCAAAATGTCTGGCTTTTTTTTTCTTTTTTACTTGTATTCTGCCTATAAGACACAAAAGAGGTCAGAGCACACAACCAAAATGAATTTTTGCAAAATTCCACTATTATTAAAAAGGTTTAAAGGATAAAGCTTACAATGTTTTATTTATCTTTCTTTCTTTTCTCTCAAATCCCTCATAAAGAAAAGAAAGCAAGTACAAAAAACATCATCAGTCATTCACACTTTTGTTCTAACCAGCCTCTGATTCTTCTTTACAACAAACAAAAATCACAGTGTTTTCATGTAAGCAACTTATACTGAGTAAAATTAGTGAGCTATAATTTTCATTAAAGCATTACAGCAGGATTTTTTTTCAAAGAAGTAGACATTTAGAATGACAAAGGCACACACTGTAGTCAAAGGTGATTATAATAGCTATAGTCTAAAATGCTTCATGCTGTGAGGAAAACAAAGCTGAAAAAATATAAAGAGATTGGGTGCAGTACAGTGTAGGAGAAGAAGCTGGAAGAGAATGAGGGATGCAGGGAGGCGAGGAGGAGGAGGGAGGCAGAAGAGAAGGAATGTGACAGAGTGGTGACAGAGGGAGAGAGCGGAGCGCTGTGTGTGTCAGGACTGTGTGTGTCTCTGTGCTCGTGTCCCCAGGCGCAGGCAAACATTAGCTGCATTAAGTGAGCTGACAGGTCCCTCCCCATTACCACTACTGGTGGCCCAGGGAGGAAGAGAGAGAGAAAGAGAGAGGGGAGAGAAATGGAAGACACTGTTGGTCTTACCAACTGTCTGTGCAATTCAAAACACATGAAGTGCACCCCTGCACACACACACACTAACGCAACATATTTCCATAGAAACAATTGCCTGTACAAAACAATTCTCATACATTTTTGCATTCTGGTCATAAGCATGCCAAAACAACCCAGGGAATCTAAACTAACAAAAATTACTTGCAAAAAACACACACATACAATGTCTTCAGTATAGACTCCTGCTACTGCACTGCACACAGAAGTACGAATTCCCTTGGTGTGCAGAAAAACACACTCCATATATCATAAACACTGACAGCCATGTACTGTCTCTCATAAAAATGTGTAACTGAGTTTAAATACAGTGCACGTGTCTGTGTGTGTGTGTGTGTGTGTGTGTGTAGTGTATCATGCTTTTTATGCTTAAATATTGATTGTTGTCTTGTCTGAGGTTCAGGGTTAAAGACCATCTGCTGTCTCCACCCTTCAATTATTCAGTCACACCACCAACCCCCTCTCCCCATATACACACATGCACAAATTAGTCCTTAAGGGCGCAGCGTTTGGTAATAGCTCCATACTATTCATACTACATTGCACTATGGAAAATGGCTCTGCTCCCACAGTCATTCTGTTGGAGTTCCCTTCGTTAAGATTCTTCAACACAACTTAAGCACATGCACATACAAATAAAGTACAAACCCACACTGTCCATTAAATAAGTGTAGCTGCTCACACTGGCCTCACAGGAGGTCAAACTTGCTCTCTCAGAGCAGTGCTCTATGGGGGGCGCGGAGTTAACATCACAGTGCGCTAAGGCCATCTCCTCTGACTTAAACAGGAGCACTGAGGGCAATAATGAGATGAAGGAGGAGGAAAAGACGAATGAATAAAGAAGGTGGAGAGGAAGATGAAACGGAAACGCACAGAAGAAAGAAGGGGTATGGGAGAAAAAGTAGCACAGAAGAGTTAAATTGTCATAGAGCCCAAGTGTGTGGGAGAGATGAGGAAGCAAAGCAGTGAAAGACGGCAGTGGCAAGAGAGGTTGTTGACCTCTGGCTATGGAGCTCGCTGCTTTAGTGCAGGGAGGGGAGGGGTGTAGGGGGGGGGGCTGTTTGTTAGTGAAGATGTTTTTCCTCAAATGCAATGTCTCCGCGCCGCAGTCAGCGAGTGTGCATGTGTGTGTGTGTGTGTGTGTGTGTGTGTGTGTGTATATATGTGTGTGCGCGTGTGTGTGTTTGTGTGTAATCTCCCCGGGCAAATCCCTCTTTAGCCAAAGCAGGGAAGAATAGAGAAGAAAAGGAAAAGCCATCTTTATCCAAATCCAATTGCAGCTGGAAGGAGAGAGTAGAGCGAGGGAGGTGGAGGAGGAGGAGGAGGAGAAAAGAGGAGGAGAAGACGTTGTAATTTGTCTGAGGGATTACAAGGAGCGCTGGCAGAACATGACTGCTGACTGCATGTGTGCACAGCCATGTGTGTATGCATACCATGGCCTAACCCCATGAATTCAGAGCATAACAACATCAGAGACAGTTTTTGTAACAGAAGTAGAGCACAAACTACAGAATATTCCTCTACAGTTCCACTCATTTCAGGTAAACATCAAGCCCTTTGTGTGACCATAATAATGGCCAGGGGGTTGACTTTGAGGGCAGATGACTGGCCCTGTTTAGCTGTTTAGCCTAAAGTCATTATTACTTAGAATAGTCTCTATCAAAATAAACCAATGTTTTTGTGGCCTGCTTTTAATGACATTGGTGGCACAATAAAAACATAATTACACATTCACATCACATCAGCTACAGTTAAAGCTATGTTGTGACCAACAAACCCTTGCCTAGGAGAACAGATTTGTGTTGCCAAAAGGCCAGGAACATGATGATAAAGGCAACAATCCAGCAGCTGTCATTCCTGGGTTAATATCAAGCTTGTGTTTAAATAAATATATACAATATGAAAGGTAGTGATTTCCCGATCTGGATTTTTTTGCTTCCAATCCGATACGATTTTTTGGGGGATTAGTTTTACTGATACCAATCCAATACCAATCCAATATGGAGTTTTTACAATGAAACTCTGATTTACATTTGGAGTCATTATTTATAGGTTATAATGTTATTATAACTGGAGATCACAATTGGGCTGAATGTGGAACCTGAACAAGTATGACACCTTTGACTCTTAATAACTTTAGTATAATTTTTGCATTTTCCAAATTCATACGGTGGGACAAATTAGAACTTTATATTTGCCACTACTGTAGGGCGTCTATGGACAGGTCCGTCCAGGTATTATATGGGGGTGCATTCGCTGCCATGCGTCAGTGATGTGAAGCGGGTTCCTCACAGGTCAGGTTGGGGCGGGTCAAAAGAATGTCAGTTTATCTGCGGGGTGGGTTGGGTCAGGTCAAATAATTCCACAAAAACCCCGTGGGTTGAAAAAAAAGCCCAACTCGCACATCACAACCAGACCTCAGAATGAGTACAAGTGCAGAGTGAAAGTGAAACTTATAGAAGCTTTACTAGTTCCTCTAAGCCTCCCTCTGTTGTGCAGGTTTTCCCTACCTCTGGAAACCTTAATTTGAGGGGGCAGGATGTCCCCCCCTCCCTCCTTCCTTCCTCAACCGGGCCTGGATCGGCCCAATCTCGTGACTAAATCCGATCTGATCCGATCTTCTAAAAAAAAAATGCCAGATCGGCAGCCAATACCGATCTGTAGACTGGATCGGGACATCCTTAATGAAAGCTGAGGTTGGTTCCAAGCCATTTTAACCAAATAAAATAAAAGTAATCTGTCTTCTAAAACTGAAGTGCTTCTTCTTTAATGGCCACAATTTGATTTGAGGTTGATTTGTAGAAATACTGAATAAAGAAAAACTGAAGAAAAACAAAATAGTTATAGACGGAAGGTTGACTTGACCTAAAAGACAAAAAACAAAACCTGTAGCTGCATACTGAAACAAAACAAAATCACAAAGAATGAAGGTACTCATTTTCAGAAGTACCTTAATTCCAGACTATTGGGGGGTTATGAAAAGGAGAGATGGAAGCAATAGCCAGAAAGCTGTAAAATGATCAGTAAGGAGAGGAATGGGCTTTAGGCCAGAGTTTAGGTGCCATGGAATGATATGATATGACTGTACGACATACAAGAACGCATATATCTGCCTGGAGCAGGGTAAGAGTTAAGGACAGTGGAGTCAGATAAATGTCAGTGTGCAACAACATCAGTGTCTTTCTCTGTCTCTGTGAGTGACAGTGATACAAGGCAGTCTGCCCCTTACACATACAAGGACACAAACACAGACACACACACAGGTGCCCATCGGCTCAATACAAGAACAGCTGTTTTGCTGTGACACACAGCATACACTGCACATCACATCAGATATACAGCACCTCCTTCCCCAGGAACTCATGGACCACAATGACACACAGATACAGTCGCCTGTTCTATCAAATGCTGACACACTCTTCTAGGCATTTTACTGTCAAGTTACATTTAACAGAAGCACACTCACACAAATGGGTACGTATAGTGTCCTGCCATACTCTGACAAGACGGTACTAATATAATACTATGCAGTCAAATGGATGCACCTTCTAAAAACTCCAAAGTCAGGTTGGCGTACAGATAATCATTATCAAAATGTACAGGGTGAAAAGAAGGAAAAGGCTTATCTGCACCATACTGTTGTTAATTTTATAGTTTGTTTAAAGGCAATTTGTTAATATTTTGCATCAACCTGACTATATACGTACATCAACTGATTCACTGATCATTTAGAGGAATTTCATCAGGTTATTCCAGGAATCATCACTGTATACTGTTATTAAAAAACTAATATCTTTATGCATATTTCTCCCATGCATCCACTCCTTCCCCTTCAAAGGAGAGCTGTGCTCATATGAGTTTCCATTGTGAATTTGTTTGCATTTTGCATAGATTTACTTCATGTAAAATCTAATCTGTTACACCTCTGCATCAAATATTTCACATCTTTTCCCCATTATTAGACTTTACTGGACTGCATTTGACAAACTGCTATCAACCTTTTGATACCTGCTTTATAAATGTCTTGAAGAAATTTGGCAGTTCATCTTACAGTTACAGTTTTAGAATTCCTTTTTAGGAGAAAAACATGCTCTTACAATTCTCGACTAGCAACAGTTTTTCAGTCCAATATACAATTCTCTATTTTCCACTGAAAGTACAGGAGGCTCACACACAAGCATATACTGTACCAGATTTACATATGCATAACGTGTACATATACACACACATTCAGTGAGGCACATTATATAGATGTGTCACTACAGTATTACTGCAGAATCAAGGTGATTCCTTTGTGTCGTGAAAGCATTCACTTTCTTTGCTTCTTTTTTTTATTTTTCTGCTTTTATTGAAACAGTTTCTTAAAGTGCAATCACATGTGCAGTCCCTGATGCTTTTACAGTGAATGACTTCCAGTAACTACAACAAATGAAAGAGTTTAATGCTGGGTATAGTTAGGGAAAAAAACATATTTTATAATGCCCATCCCTACATCCACAAAATGAATACAAAACAGAACAACAGAAACACAATCAAGTCACTGAGGTTGCTATAGAGGACATTGTTAAGCTAAAGATATTACCAGTCTTGTCATTTACATGAGTAACTTATTTCTTTAGTAAGTTAACAAGTAGGATAAAAACCTTGCAGTCCTGTATTTTCCTTTTCTTTTTCTCCTGTTGCTCAGGTAAACCTTTGTTACTCTCTCACGAAGCCACAGGTAGGCTCTGATAGACCGAGGAGATTCAGAGTGCTTTTCTCTGTTTCCCCTCTACTCCTCTATCAGATGGAGGGATAGAGGTGGGGGAAGAATTGAGAGAGTGAACAACAGAGGGGAAAAGACAAAGAATGTAAGCCCCCACAGCAGCACTTAAAGTAAGTCTGCATTATTGATGAGGAGACAAAGCGAAACATTTATTTATCATTGAGGATGTGTGGAAGCTAAGCCGATCCCTACAGAGCTGAGACAGAGAGAGAGAGAGAGAGAGAGAGAGAGAGAGAGAGTAGAGGCAGTGAGTGAGTTTACAGTAGAAGGTCAAGTCTAAGATGTGTCCTGTGTGTTTTCTCTGGTCAGCTGTGGGATTTCCTTAGGGCTGAAGGATCAAGACCAGGCCATAGAATTATTTATGAGTCTTTAACAGGCCTCAGTAGTACACGGTGTGCTTGGACCCCATGTTTTTTCTTCCTCTGGATTTCACAAGGGACAGAAGTGACAAATTACAACTACTCTCCTACTGTAATGAAGTACATTTTTGGTTTGTGGTTCCTTTGTCTCAGAGTAACAATAAAAAAAGACTCCTCAAACTACCTATCAACAAATACCATGACCTCCTACATGTACACAGCAAACCAGTTGTTCATTCAGGATGAAATACCACAAGAGTTATTGAGAGTAAAAAAAAAAACAAAAATATAAGATCTTAGAATACTTAAATGCAGATGTACATGAATGTGGCTACAAAAGGTGAGAGCTTCAGTATTCAGTGTAAACAGAGTTTGCATGAAAAAAGGGAGACAATAAAATCTCTGCATCTAACTTGTCTAAATGAATTTGACATTTATCCACAGTAATATCTAGCACCTTTGATGATGATTCATAGCAAATCATTGTGTTTGTGTACACCACAGGCCTGTATCATGAAGTAAGATTAAAAGGTTACCAAGATATCTTCAGGTTCAATCCTGCCTTTTGAGTATCACGGTGGTTTACTTTGTACCAAGGTTATTGATCTTGGTAACATATCCACAAATATAACTATGATTGTGGATCAAAGATTATAAAAGCATTAACTACTGACCAATCAATTGTTCAAGAAGATCCCGTGGTCCTTGTTATATGGATGGGAAAAACGGGAGAAGACAAGGGTTCTACAGACAATCTCCTTTAGCTTTAGACATCTTATAACAAACAGAGAGTTATTTGAGCGCTAAAAACATTGAACTTGATATTTTATACGATTAGAGGAGTAGGTCCATGTAACCAGTTTGGATTCTTTTGACTGGAAACAAGCTTGAAATTGGCAAACAAGAACAAAATGATTCAATGGAAAGCACAATCACAATTAAAGGTTGGGTAGGAGATCCTGGAAAAATGGTTCGAGCAAGCTACAGTTTGAAAATACACAATTCAGAAGTCCAAACCCCTTTATTCAGACTTCCCCCCGAAGCCACACCTCCAGAGTACCAGATTGTACCCACAGAGCAGGGAGGGGGAGGGACAAATGGCAGTTGAATTTGATAGACATATCGCCATTCAGTCATTTCAGTGGGTTGGTTAAAATGATTGGATGGTGTTTTTTCCAGTCCTGTCCATTCCACAGGTGACTAAAATTTTTTATTTTTGTGTTAGAGCATTTAATTAATTGGTTGCAATCGGGATGTGAAGGGGATTTTAAGCAATATACTATAAAATGCTCCAGGAAAACATATCCTACCCTACCTTTAAAGCTTAATACCTTCATGATGTGATATTGATAAGAATCTTAACGTATAAATTAATGCAACTGGCAGTTTGTTTTTAACTTTCCTTCCTAGCTATGGTTGCTCTAAATGGGTTGCTTTTATCCTCTGCAATATTTCCTTTTTAAATTGCTCATATCAGTTTGTTTTTCTAATGAGACATATGCAGCTCTCAGACTGTAACTGTAATCCTACTCATGTTCTGCCCCTTTTATTAGGACATGCTCATAACTACAGTCAAAGTGATACAGCTGTGAATATTGGCGTTTTTTTTTAGACTATATTACAGAAGTGATCCTATATTTGTTGAACTTCCTTCAAGGTACAGACCCCTGGTGGTGAAAAAAATATTGTTTTGATGGTTCTGCATTATTTAAGCTACACCTACTATTCCAGACACATTACTATTACAATTTATACTCAATTCAGACATGACTGATGTGCAGAGTGGGAAAACAAGATAGAGTCCAACATTTTAATTTGATAGAATTACTTTTACTTAGCAACTTCTGTACATGTACAATGTCACAACTGTGAAAGTGTTCTTACATCACTAGGCTACAGTGTACATCTCATGTTACATTTCACTCAATTTCACTTTTCATCTTCAGCTTTCTGACCAAGCTCACCGGTTCAGGGGTGTGTGTTCAATAGTTAAAGGAAATCGGTGTTTGGAAGACATTTTCCTTAAATACCCACTGACATACTGTATGTAATTTCAGAGGCACTGCATGCTTCAGTTGCGTACACAGTGGGTAACTGAAGAACTGATGAATAAACAAAGCTTGTATTCCTTGTAGTTAAGACAACCCTAGCATTCATACTAGTTACCATAGTGATAATCTAAGCTTAGCAGATCAAATTGTCACCTGTCGCAACAACTAGGTACCCTACACTGCATGTCAGATTAGTAATAATGTTTAGTTTAAATAATGTACATTGTACTTCTGTGACTGATGGATTTGCAAGGAACTGATGTGTGAAAGTGGTTGAGCATGAATGTACGAATAGCGCAATTTTATGGACATGGCTATACATTGTGTGTGTGTTTATACGTTTTTGTGTGTAGGGGAGGCCGTTAGGGGATAAGCACTCAATAACAGCTGACACTGAGCTGCCCTCTGCTCTTGCTCACACAAAGGACTATGATTATATTACTGTTTGACTGCCTGTCCCTCCCTCCCTCCCTCCATCCCCCCATCATACCCTATACTGCCAAGCCCTCTGTGCACTCAATGGCTAAGATAATTACCACTATTGTGTGCCACAAACACACATACACACATGCATGCAAAGTGTGCCACGTGCTTGCCAGCTCCCCCATCTGCTCCTTCTCGCTCCCCCTTTTTTCTCTCTCTATTCTGTCTCCCCATTTCTATGTTTTTGTTTCTACACCCTTTGACATTCACTCTTTGGCAGGAACAGGGAAAACCACCACAGAGTACGAAATATTGATGAAATAAACACTTTTTGAAGACGTTTTTACTACTTATATTTACTGAGTGTTTTACCATGCAGTCTGTTTTTTTGTTTTAGCAACCAAACACACTGATGTAGTTGTTGTGAATTGGTCATTGTACTCAGTGGTGTGAAATTTGTTCTACAATGAGGCATCAGTAGTGTGACGGACTTATTACAGAATATCAATATTTTTTCCAATACCTGATTATTTCCTCTAATCCACTTTCTCCTCCTTCTCCTGTCCTCTAATCAGCCTCACATGTCCCTCAGATCCTTCCACCTTTCCATTTAACCAAACAGGAAACAAAAAAAAGGACAGTTTTGGGGTTGAGAGAGTATTAGGAGAGACTCTCATGTGCGACAGTACTCCGATGTCCCCTTTCTTTCTCTCCTTCTGTTAAACTTTAATGTGTTTTCCCACTCAAGTACTCAGGGAAACTCCTCAGAAATGGCTTTGGTTGCAGAAACACCAGAGTGGCTAGAGTGTGGCTTCAGTGTGTGTGTGAGTACTGTAAGAGAAAGAGATTTAAGTGGTAAGTGGCAGTGTGTATGTGTGTGTGTGCATATATGTGTGTGTGTGTAAGTGTGTAAGGTGAGGTTTGGCTCGCAATATGATGTTGGAGTGGTGTTTACACGACAGTGCAAAGCCGCAGACAAATGTAACCATTAATACCAAAACCCTCTTCCACCATTACTCCATCTGCCTTTTCTCATCCATCCAGCCTCTTCTACCTGCAGGGACAAACAACAAAAAACCTGAAACACACACACACACAACCTCTCTCTCACGCACTCAACTGAGTTGAAGCTTGAGGTGACCACCTTGAGAGTGTGTAATTGTTTAATAGCCTGAGAGCTCCCATGTCTACCCCAGAGGCCTTTGCTTGCTGAAGATCGATCAAATGCTGGCTGCCAGTGACAACTTCGAAGACACACACATGCAAAGGGGCTAATGGTGAGTGGTGCCGGAGAGATGGACAGTGACAGTTAAAGCAAAAGAGAAAGAGAGAGTGAGAGTAAAGAGGAGTACCTCCCTTAGCGGCTGGCATGTGGCTTTAGCCATCTGTTGGCAGAGTCTAAATTAATTAGCTCCACTCATTACTAGTTTGCAAGAGGCCTGCAGTCTAAACCAGACACCAGCTCTTTAACTCCTGTTTATTACAAATCTTGTTTTCTTTCCTTCAATTGGCACCAAAAATCCTTTCTAGCAAAGCTTTAGAACCTGAAGGTGGACAGTACACTGAATTCAAACAACTGCAGATTATCTCAAAAGGTATTTTTCTATAAAAGTGTTTAATGCCCAAGTTTGTATTGAAAATGTTTATGGAGTGTTTTCGTATACTTAAGATGGCTATCATCATTTTAGACAAATGTGTATTGGGGAAATCAAAAGATCTTTTTCAAATCAATTCTGTAGCAAACAGTTAACTCACGTGACTGACGAACTGATTCCTGCGTCTTCCAACACATTTTGATAATGTGTGATAACATGTCTGGTAGTACAATGGGAAGTGTGGACTGATGAGGACACCAAATTATTCCTCTGTCTCATCCATGAAAAAAGGTATTACAGCCATTTTAGATAGAAAACATCATACTGCTCCACTTCTTCTACTATTAGAGCTATGTGTGATGTAGACTAAAGCACCACCTGCTGATAACACAACCCAGCCTAAACCATTCACTCCAATCTAGTTTGTGGAAACACGATTTATATTTTTGTTTGTGACTTTTTAAAGATTTGCTTCAAATTTGCTTGACATTTTATTGAAACACAGCTATTATCTACACGATATGGACAGGTAATCACACTGATATTTGCTAAGACTGACATAAAAGCAAAATAAAAAAATATATATAAAAAGAGTCTGTCCCTCATAGCATGAACAATTTTAACAGGAAGTAGATGCCATGAACTGACTGTAAAAATACAACCAAACAACAGTAAAAAGGAAAAAGAACTATGAACCCATTCTCCAGGTCACACAACGGGATATGGTATGGGTTCATGTGAAAAAGAACTTGTGGTAAAAATGATTTCTTTGGCGTACTTGAAGTTGTCGTTGGTGGAGTGTTCAATGCTCCTATTGGTCATTGGTTATTAGCTTTTTGTAAGGAGGGGGGATTATTATGTTGGTATTGTGACACCACATTCACACCTGTAAAATCTGTGTTTATGCAAAAAAGGAACATAAGATGGTGTTATCCATCAAGACCCACCTTTCTGAAGGACAATTTGTGCTGGAAATGTCTGAATGACACAGGCTCCTACCTCCTACTACTGTGGGAATGCTGTATGGTCTTTCCTTTTTGGAAACAAATTATTAAAACTATTGGAGAATGGTTAGATATGACATTACCAGAGTCTCCCCAGCTTGGGAGACCGGTCTCTTTCACCTCCAGGGTTGTCTAAAGCAAAGTCTGCCCTGGCACTAGCTGGGTTTATCTCAACTGGAAGAATCATCTTAAGACACTGGAAAAGCCAAGTAAGGCCTGGTTTTACAGACTAGCTAAAGCTGATGACAGACAGCCTCCTTTGAGGACTTCATTGCAAGACTGAAAGATGGTAGAGGCAAATTCAACCAGGTCTGGTCCCACTTCCTACATTTTAATCAATTTCAACTGACTAATGCCCCATAATACAAGTATTATCATGCATATCCCCCCCACACACACACACACACACACACACACACCAATTTATTTTTAAATTCTGTATCTTATCTTATGTTATTTTATTCAAGATATGTAATTTTCTCTCTTTTTATTTTATTTTATTTTATTGTTATTGTGATGCTATTACTGGTTTTCTGTTTTATTGCCCTGGCTGTGTAGTGGGTGTGTATAGTGCAAAGTGTTACCTGTTAAAATTATATGTATGTTGTGCGTTTCTTTGTCAAAAACAAAAATCAATAAAAACTTTGATTATAAAAAAAAGACCCACCTTTCCTCACCCTCACACTCTCTCCCTTCTCTCCCTGCCCTCTTATCCCACTTTTCCCTCTCATCCTTGGGGAGTGCTCTGTGCCACCGCAGAGACGACAGATGGGGCTCAACATCATCCAGAGAGTGAGAGAGTGGGAGAGAGAGGAAGAGAGAGAGAATAGAGGGAGGTTGCATTCATTATTTACATCACTTGGTATTGGAATATTAATGCTAAAAGCAATCGGGCAACCCTTCATTAAATTAACTGGAGATGTAGGGAAAGAGAGGAGAGGGTGAGATGGAAGGATGGGGAGTGAGGGAGGCAGAGACAGTGGGAGAGGAGAAAGACGCACACTCTGTTAAATGGGCCCTAAAATTAGTGAAGCAAAAACACCTCCATTAAGAAAGCTCGCATCTCCCTCTCTCTCTTTCTCTCTCTCTCTCTCCCCTCCTCCACTCGGGCTCTTCTTTCCTCTTTTCTGCTCTCCTCATTCTTTTAAACACCTCTTTCCTTCTCATACGCACAAAAATCACTGCTTTACCCACAAGTGCCTTCTCTGAACCTCTTTGAGAAATATGCATTTCTGTGCTGTCCCTCTTAAGTGCCTGTTCAAAATTTAAACATGCTTATGGTGGCAGAATGTGTCTTTGGTCCCCATGTGCATCTCTCTGGAGATTACCCCTCTGTCGTTCACTCTTTCTATCACTCCCTCTTCTGCATCTCTTTCTTTACACTGTATTTCCCTCTTATCACTTTACCTTATTCTCCCTCCTCCCATCTCCCTAAAATCTCTCTTAAAATCATTCCCCTCCTCTACCTGGCAGCAGTGCCTTGTATTCCAATATGTACGAATTTGTGCACACTAGAAATCCAAGCACACGTGAATTAACACACAGCGTTCATAAATGTTCAAACTCATGCACACACACACAAACACACACACACAGAATATGAGGACATACACAGACACTGACAGCAGCAGAATGGTTCTCTCCTGCACAGCAACACATTGCGTATATGCAGAGCCACTCTTCCTATTAGTGGAACGCTGCTACGCACTGTTGACTTCTGGAGAGAAAAACATACAGTCATGTCCACTGGTTATCAAATGATGCCACAATTACCCACCCCTCCACCTGCCACTTGGCACGTCACAGTGTGTGTACAATGTTTGTGTAATAGGCATGTGACAGCCATATAGGAAAATATGATCATCTGAATTAAACTTCAGATAACTGTTTTTGTGTGAAAATGGGTCACTTCTTCCATAGCCCCAGTGACTTTTATGTCTTCAAAGATAAAAATTAAAGTTCAGGAGAAACATTTCTGATTTTTTTTTTGTTGCTGTACATTGAATATATGATTTCCCACATTTGTTCTAATTTACCTTTGACTAAATTAACTCCCTTCAACTCCAATTTTTTTGTAAATACAACTTTTGCAAATGAATTCATCCATATTACCCCATCACTTTATCATTTAGCATTATCATTAGACTGAGAAGGAACCCTCCATACACAGCAGTTATGACAGATCACAAAGCTGACAATGTCAAGTCACATCCAGAAAAAGTGATTTATCTACTAAAAGTGCTGTGTATGACAACCCACTGCCTCAAAAAAGCTTAAACTCCTGAAACTTAATTGCACACAAGTGAATGTGATCCCCTGACAGACTGCTTCATACAATTCAGTTCAGGAACACAATCTGGTAAGACAAACCTTCAAAAAATTGTGAAATATTCAAAAAATGTATGAACATAAGGCTGAGAAGAAGTGTAGGAAGAAGTGTTGGTAGGGAGTAAAATGTTCACTCAGAAAGTGTGCCACAAAATTGCTACTTTCAGTCTTTGTATAGTCATAACCTGTATAAAAGCTCACCTATTTTCTTAAACGGTGGTTAATCATGCAGCGACTGTGACGTCACAGCTCTGCTTAAGTGAAGCAAAGTGAATATACCACAAGGTAATAGCAGCTGAAAGCAAATTTAAGGAGCAATTTAAAAAAAAACAACCACAGTAGATGCCGGTAATGCAGAGATGAGTGGAAACAGGAAAAAGAAAAAAAAAAAAAGAAAAATAACACACACTAACTTCAAAAAATAAAAAAAAGCAAGCAAACAGACCGATATGAACAAGGGATGGGCATTTTGACCACAGTGGTAGTAGTAGTAGTAAGTATACAGCTTTTTCGGACTTTACATAAAATATACAGCAGAAATGTGAGGCAAAAACAGTGTCATATTCAGTACATTTGTTCCACATCTCTGTAAAGGAAAACATAATACTATTCCACCTCAAATAAAAATGTGTTGACTCTTCACATGAAAAGTAGTTGAATATGCTTATAGATTTGACTCTAGCAAATCAATCTTTCATGCACATTGACAAGACAAGACAAGACAAGACAAGACAAGACAAGACAAGACAAGACAAGACAAGACAAGATAAGATAAGATAAGATAAGATAAGATAAGATAAGATAAGATAAGATAAGATAAGATAAGATAAGATAAGATAAGATAAGATAAGATAAGACTTTACTGATTCCACCATGGGGAAATTTCATAGTTTACAGGGTGGGGAAGCAAAATTTACAATGAACATTTAGTTGTTTTTTCTCAGCAGGCACTACGTCAATTGTTTTGAAACCAAACATATATTGATGTCATAATCATACCTAACACTATTATCCATACCTTTTCAGAAACTTTTGCCCATATGAGTAATCAGGAAAGCAAACGTCAAAGAGTGTGTGATTTGCTGAATGCACTCGTCACACCAAAGGAGATTTCAAAAATAGTTGGAGTGTCCATAAAGACTGTTTATAATGTAAAGAAGAGAATGACTATGAGCAAAACTATTACGAGAAAGTCTGGAAGATACTATTAAAGAAGAATGGGAGAGGTTGTCACCCCAATATTTGAGGAACACTTGCGCAAGTTTCAGGAAGCGTGTGAAGGCAGTTATTGAGAAAGAAGGAGGACACATAGAATAAAAACATTTTCTATTATGTCAGTTTTCTTGTGGCAAATAAATTCTCATGACTTTCAATAAACTAATTGGTCATACACTGTCTTTCAATCCCTGCCTCAAAATATTGTAAATTTTGCTTCCCCACCCTTTACAGCAGCAACATACAACCTACCAGTGCAAGAGAAAGGCAGGCAGAAAAAGAAAAAAATTAATATGAACATATCCCATTCAAAGCATGTTTTCAGTCATCTGTAAGTGCAATCTTAACTTGTTTCTTACTCTGTTTTTGTCAACTGGCCCCAGACAAACAAAAAAATCATGTCATTAGATGCTGAACATTTCATTTATACACTTTACTTTGGATTTCTGATGCTTTCATGTAGCAAAATGAGCTTTTTTGTGTGTTTTGTACCACTGTTGAGTTAGCGCGGCAGTGTGAGTGTCCTAGCACAGGACTGCTGCCCTGTCTTAGAATAATCACTTATTGGCTAGCCTGAAGCTAACCTACGAAATAAAAAATAAAGAGAGAATGAGGAGATATATGCACTAGTAAGGAGAGGAGAAATATCTAGACACAGAGAGCACTAAATTCAGTGTATCTGAGAAATACACACAAGTTTTTCATTCCTTATAATGCCACATGCCAGTATATAATCTCTATAAGGTGTCGTTGCATTAAGTTCGCTACAAACCCATTAAAATCAGCAATAAACTCTATGAAGGTCATTTATCCTCATCCATCTTTACCTGGATGACATATTAGCCCATTACTGTATGATGTTGTGCTATAGCTCTGTGTTTGTCTGTTGATGCCAGAAAGAAGAAGGGATGAAAGTAAGAGAAAGAAATGGAGGTAGGGGAGCAACGGAATAAATACCTGTCTGTTTTCCCCTCAACAGAAATAAACAAGGCATCCACTTGTCAGCCCGCAAGAGAAGGGCACAGTGTTTATGCAGAGGAAAAGACACACACACATACACAGAGAAGCTTAAAGAGAGACAAGTCAGAATTTTCTACACTGTCACAGCCCCCTGATATGTAGCTTGTGCTTTGTCTGCCTGTGGGCTTAAATTACAGTATGTACAATCTGCCAAACATTATGACCATGACAACAATAAAAATACATAAATACATCATATGAACTTTAAAAATGAAGACTATTCTATCCTTTTATTGAATATGTGGCTATTTAACTCATACACTGGCTTCAACCGAGACTTTTAAAAACAGTCCTGACGATCACAGAAGTACCTTGAGAACCGTAACACTCCAATTAAGAGAAGAACGTCAGATCAAGAACCACCAATAACTGATCAATACATCAAAAACAGTTGTTCAGTCTAAATGTAACAGGTACAACATGTTTTCTGTGTTTGTGGTAAAGAAAACGGATCAGTTCAAGCATTTATCATGGTAAACTATTTTGTCCTTTCGTTTTCTCTATAAAACAAGATAAATGAACCCATTATCATGAGAAAACCAGCTTATCTTATGTTATCTTAAGATAACTAAATAATTAAACCATTATCATGAGATTCTTACCATTGTTAAGTTGAGATAATGGCATGAAGGCACATCCCATTAATCCCTGCAGTTTTGGGGTTTTTTTTCTTTCAGTTTTTTGTATTTTACAGTATCTAATGTTGTACTTGGGGTATTTAAGTGTGCAAGTGACTGTAGCTATCACAGCATAATTTATTTTCTAGAGTGGCTGCATCTGACATACATTGTATTTTCAACTTGGCAGCAGGGATGTAGTCAACAAGGATGAATGAGCTGTAGTGCGAGCACTCAACTGTCAATCTGTGCTCATACACAAGAGCTTTGTCCATGAGAGTGGGTGGGGGTGTGTGTGTGTGTTTCTGTATGTGTGTGAGGGTGTGTGTGTGTGTGTGTGTGTGTGTGTGTTCGACTCCAGAGAGAATGTATCAAGGCTAGAATGACTTTCAACTGAAATGTATATGAGATTCAAATTACATTCGCTTTTTCCTCTATACTCTCCGTTCCCGCTCTCCTCTCTCCCTTCCTTTGTCTTCTGGGAGCCTTAGTCAGCTAAGCTCAGATGTAAAAAGATTTTCTTCTCTCTCCGTCTCTCTTCCTCTTTTTCGCACACAAAAACATACACATACGCGCGTGCATTCAAAGTCTTTAAAGAATTTTTCACTATTGGTTATAGATGTAGGGCCATTTTTGTAGTAACTTCCATAAGATCTTTTCTCTACAATTAACCTTTCTTTAGTGATTTATCATTGTTTATTATAGTATTATTTTCTGCATTTTGCAATTTTCAGTGAAAATCTGGATTTCCTCTATCTAATTTACTGACCATGGAGATGTTCAATGTAAATCAAAACAGATAAAACTAAAAAAAAAGTTAATTTTCCTGCAAAATATGTTTTTAACTGTACATTAAAACTAGTGTCTACAACCACTGTCATATGTCAAACTACATTTTATTGGTGAATCAATGTTGCAGAATATGACAGTGTTGCCACGTTCACGACAGAGCCTCGGAACGTCCCAATAAATCACATCAGATGTTACCGAAAAACTGAATTTTACCTACACTTTTTTTTTTACATGCATTGATAGGATTAGTGGTACAAAAGTTACTGAACATCAGTAGATGCTTCAGTGCCTATTTAGGTCTTTGAATGTTAATAGGGAACATTTTGACATTTGTGTCATTTTCTCTGATATGAAGGCAATGATTGCTCTGAAAAAAAGAGCAGACCTGCTGGGTGAATGACAGTATCTATCAGTATGATTGATTTCTTGCTGATCAAGAAGATCCAGAACTGAGGGCAAATTTTCATTTAATTTCCAAATTCAGCATTTTGGGGTTTCTGATGGTCGTTCCTGATCTCAGGTTTGAACTTAGAAACTTCAGATTTAGTTTTCACACTCATTGTTTATTCAGTCCTTTTTCACAATAGACCTGTTCACAGTCATTCTGTTAATAAAACTGACAGTACCCACACTGAAATCACATCCACTCAACCATGATCAATTTCAAAATGACTGATGATAGAAACACGACTACACATTCTGGGAGTGATGTGTTCTTTCATAAAGATAAATATAAGTTCATCCACAATACTTCTTTAGTGACTTTTGGGAAACACTAAAGCCAGTTATTTCATGACATATTTGATAAACAATATTGTGCAAACGTCTTAGTCAAAAGGTTAACCCTTTTATCAGGCAAGTGACTATTTTTGGTAATTTCCACATGCATTACAAGACAGTGACAGCAACAGTTACATGGAGTCAAAAATCTCAGGTCAAATGTGGTCTACAGGGTCTGTAAGGTCCACCTCTGCATGAACAGTGAGTGTACCTGCTTTGTTAGGTACCATGAAGTAATGGTACCAATGTAAGGAAAGATGTTCAAAGGAATAATGTGGATGTGGACAGGTGTCTAGATCAGCACTTATGTGGTTGTAATGTTCCAAAAGTGATGTTCTAATGTTCTAAAATACATGCTCCTTTCACATTACATGTGTTTTTCTTGTATTTTTTTTATATTTACTTCTTGGATTTACTTATGGGTACAGAACCAAATATGGTAACTTCATTAACCTCAATTTTCTACATAAAAAAATTGAAAAATTGAAAAATGTTACAAAAATAATAAAGTCTTGTCATGTCCTCCAATCACACACTGAGGTTGAAATTTTGAATTTCATAGGATTTCTATGAGTGACCTATAAAGGATTAAGTTACTATTTAGTGTGACCCCTGACTCCAGTTAGAAACATCTTCGATATGAGGGATGACACCATGTATAAAACATCAGAAAATGAATGCAATATATCTCATTTTGTCTGAATAAAACAGTTAAAGATATGCTAAGTGCAAAGGGAGGTCACACTAAATACTACTACTTTGGTTTATGGAAGTTATTTTTTTCCTTGAAACTTTAGTTTTAATGCTGTGTGTACTTCACATATATCCACACTGAATCTCAATACAGAGACTGAGAAATCCATATGTGTGGTCAGTAGAACTGTACTAAACAACAAACCTAATGCTGGCCTATGACTTTTGCACAGTACTATATTTTTATTTGGAACAAAAGCATTCAGGCTATACTCACATTTGCAGTCAGAAAATATTAAAGAGATAAGTTAGCACTTAAAATAAAATACAACCAATTAAAACAAAATGCATTATCTCCTTATGGCTTATAGTTTCATTACATTTCTGAAATCCTGACAGAGCAGTAAACAATTGTATTGTACTGTACATGTGACACGGAGTGCAATCCATACAACATGCCAGAGTAGTAAAGCCCAAAGAACCAGTAGGGAGTGAATCATTAGCTCAGTGAGGGTTGAAAAAAGATGGAGAGGACAAAGGTAAAAAGAAAAAACATAGAGGATTCCTCCCAAGACATGTTTGAAACTCACATTGCTGTTTTCAAACAATTTCTCTAGTGAGACAGAGTGAGAGGAACAGAAAACTTGCATTGCCCTGGGCATTGTAAAACAATGGCTATGCACATGAACAAAACAGACACACTCACAGCAAAAAAAAAAAAAAAAAAAAACAGACTGCACTTTCAAATACCAAGAGCTGAGGTACAGAAAGTAAGAGCAGAGCGAATAAAATAAGTAGGTGAGGGAAGAATAGGAAGAGGGCAGGCACGCTGAAAATAGCAGAAAGGGAAGGAAAATAATGATGCAAAACAAGAGGCGGTCAGGTGGGCCAGATAAGTGCTTGAGAGGAATAAATGTCAAGTCAAGCAGTAAGAGAGCCCTAGGAGGGAGACGCAAAGGAGAATGTGCAAAACAGAGTTCATTTATGATGCAAACAAGCCAAATATGGAGTTAAAGACCAACCTTTAAGTGTTGCAAAATGAAAATCCCAGTAGCTTTGTTTTGTTGCAGTGGTTAAAGCTAAAGTGAATCTGTTTAAATATCCTTAATGAAAATTCCGTTGGCAAAAATACTGTTGGCAAAATGGTCCTTACATGTGTTATACCCCACTGACTCCTATATGAACTATTGACGCATGTGTGGAGAAATGTCCATGTGTGCACTGATACCTCAGCAAATGTCTTGTGGGAGTCCTCAGGGTATCCCATACATCCCAGAGAGCCCATTGATTAGCTATTAATAAAGCATAGAGATACCATCGCTCATAGGGGAGGCAAGTGAGGCACACTCAGACACACATACACACACACACACACACACACAGAACTGCATTCAATCCCAGACACGCTTAAAATTAACAGATATAACAGTGGTTAGGTGGAGGAAAACATTTTTTATAACCATAAAAACATAATGTAGATTTCAATGCAGAGTGGGTTTTCAAATGGCTGATATACTAACAGTTGGAGGAGTGAAAAAACATATTCTCACCTGAAAAATATAGTCAGATTGGACAACATTGGAAATGATTTGACTTTATTACAAACTAGAAGACTGGTGAGTGGAAAGTCAAATCCTACTATATAATGCACGTTCTGTGTCCGGTGTCCGTCCCCGTGTCCATTCCCGTCCGATCGATGTTGCAGCACAGGAGGGCATTTGTAATGGCACCACGGGTACAATGCCGCTAATTACGTTAAAACATATCTTAATAGATACATACATACAATCTGGAGCTGAACATAAAACTGTAAAAATAAAAGTGGGAACTTTTATTTTTTTAGCTATTATTTTTGTAAAAGTCAGCAATTCCACATGATAAACCTCATATTAGCCATTGGCAATTATTGAAGCTCTCCTGCTCTAACGATACAGATTAAACAGTCATCTCTAAAACAAAATATAAAAAAATGAGAGTTGAAATACAGTTGAAAATGAAGAAGATAAAAGGAGTGAGACCAATGAAAAAAGGGGAAACAACTGATATATTTCACAGGTATTTGGTCCATATCGTTCCCTGTCCCCTCCTTTCACTTGGAGGTTCTCTATCTCTGTCTCTACCTCCATGTCCATTGTAAGTCACGTGTCAGAGCTCTGTTAGCTGTCTCCTCTCTCCTTTCTTTGATTAGCTTTGATCAATGAGGCTGCAGAAAGACATGAATGAGGAAAACCGAGTAAAGGCTGCAGAGACGTAGAAGAGAGGAGGCGCTCCTCTAACTAGAGGATATGACTGTACTTAGGTGAGGACGCAGAACAAGACTAATGTCACTGAAGAACACATTTGCATCTCTCCTTCTGCTTTTATTGGTGCTGTTTTCTTCCATTTGTTCCTACTTCATCCTCCTCCTCCTCCTCCTGTATCCCCTGCACCCTTCTCTTCCTTATCACTCTCTCCTTCCCCAGCATGTACATCTTCAGATCACGGGTCATTAAGTCAGCTCCAGAGGGGATGTGTTGGAACAGGATATTTCTCATATTGCCCTGCCCCCACCTCACTATAAAAACACTACACTACTAAAGCCCAAACATATGCACAAGTATAGCTGCATATGCATACATACATACATACATACTCTGTCTCTCTTGTCTTATCAGCCTACATGTTCATTAATACAAAAACTGTGAAAAAGGAAGTAAATATGTGCCTTTCAAGTTCACCTATCATGTGATAAGAGTGTTTAAATTCACCATATCCTTCACCATTTTATCCTAAAATACTTCAATATACTCTTTGTCAGTTAACAAAGTTTAGGAGATGTTAAGAGTATTTCGCAATTATATTTACAGATATCTATATGTACTGACATCCACCAATATGTCAACACTGAGATGCAAGTAGGGATGTCTCAATCAGTCTATAAATCATTATAAAACAATAAAAAATACCATCGAGGCCCAAGAGGTGACAACAAACATCTGTCTTACCAAAACAACAGTGTAAACTGCAAAAATATGCAATTCATTGAAATTTAAGACCAAAAAATTCATAACACTGACACATTTTGGCACTGGGAATGCTTAAATGTTTTCCAAATCACCTTTTTCCATCATTTGATCTTCTGTTCAGCAACTAATCAGTTAATCAACTAAACACTCCCTCCTTCCTCAGATGCTGCTGAAAACATAACCCAAAATAATGCCACACTGATGGTGATTCATCTGATAATTTGAGTCACTGGCTATACATGACCAAAAAAAAATTACAGTGTGTTCAGTGTGTTACTAGCTATTTCTAGGTAAAGAAAAAAAGTCAAGTTAATAAAGTTTGTTCATAACTTTGTTTCAGCTATAATGTTTTCCCATTCCAGTTTGCAAATCAACCACAGAAACAAAGCAAGATGAACAAATACAATAAAATAGATGTGGTTAAATTGACTTACTTATACTATTAGATAGATTGCCAACAAAAATTATATTCATCCTGCATTGTCTACATTTCATTAAAGTGACCAACAGATCAATACCCCCCCTTGTCCATACAGACAAATACTGCAAAACTTTCATTCAAACATACCATCTTGCAAATGCATAGAAAAATCCATGCTATGAGCACATATGTATATACGTACGTCCGTGCACACACATTTCTCCACCGTGGATGCTATGTATAGTCAAACTACATTAGATTTCAATGAGGTGTCAGTGGGATAATTAGAAAAACACATCCACTATATTCTTCATTATGTGTGTCATCTTCACTTACTGGCTGTGCTTCCTTCATATCACCACTACCCCTCACCCCCACACACACACACACACATACACACACACACAGTCATGCACCCAACCCTACTAGTAACATGCTTTTTTTAGGCAAGTCATGATCTCCATTAGTGATTGCCTCAAGTATAGATCTGATTGTGTGAACCCCCATCATGTATTTTCCCTAATTAGCTCTTTAAGCTATTGGAGGAGGAATGCAGCAGTGACACACAAAGTTGAGGTGCAGCATCACTGTTTGAGGAAAAGGGTGTTGGCGAGAAGATCATGGTGGGTGATGAGTAACGCTGTGACGTTGGTTCTACATTTGCCAAAATATCTGACAGCAATTCCGTCTGCTGGCATGTGCTTTCACTACTATTGTAAGTATATATGCAGGGGGATACAAGAAGGCACGTATCCATTGAGTCAGAAAAGAAGCAGACGTTTTGCCGCACTGCAAACACAACAAACAATGGTCTCATGCAAAAACAACAAGGACTACACAGCATAAAAATAAAAGCGTGTCTGCTGGTGGGTCGCAACACGCAAACAAATTCACAACAAATTCACATGCGTGCACTCTCACACACCTTAGCTGTGTGCGGTTAATGAATAACTAACTAGCAGAGAGGAAAGGGAGCCATCTTCTCTGAGTAAGGCCAAATGAATTCGCCGAAGCGCTATGCAAATGTTCCCTGGGCTAACGAGACTGCCTGCATGATTGGAGAGCCATTGAAATTCTCCTCGTGCACCGCTCTCTCTCACTTCCTACCTCCCTCCCTCCTTCAATCTCCCTCCATCTCTCCCGCCATTTCAATCTCTACACAGAACACCCATGTTCTACTGTGTTCATATGCAGCTATCTATCTATCTATCTATCTATCTATCTATCTATCTATCTATCTATCTATCTATCTATCTATCTATCTATCTATCTATCTATCTATCTATCTATCTATCTATCTATCTATCTATCATGTCATCTGCATACACACACTGCAGCCCTATCAGTGCAGCCCTTGGGTGCAGGGGACAGCAGTGAATGCCCCTGTGTCTCAGTCTCTCTCTGTCTGTCTATCTCACTAACACACACACCCAGTCCACTCAAACAGAGCGCGTTCAGAGTCGCTCTGCACCTGTTTTCTCTGTAAAACATCCAAACACGAGTGCTGAATAAATAACCCAACCTAACACGCATCACTGCCAGGTTCACACAAAAAACACACACACACACACACACACACACAGACCACAGCCCATAAACACACATCAATAAGTAAACACCACCCATTTCCCCTTCACAGCCCCTGCACACCCTCTTCCCCTCGGCCCCACACGAGGCACAAACTGCTACCATCCTAAAGCGTGTACATAAACACGCAGGATGTGTGTGATGGTTAATGGTCAGACACTAACTGGGGATAAATGAAAAAACAAATCTAAAGGAGAAACAGAGATGGATGATAAAGCGGGGGGGGGGGGCATAAAGCACTTGTGAGATGCATCTTTAATGGGAGGACACAGCAGCATTAGAGTCCCTGGCCTCCTCTTCCTCCCTTGGTGCTGGGGACAGCAAGAAAACACGACACACACCTTTCTGTTTGTCCATCTGCCCATCCTTTCATCCTCATATACCTACCCAGCTCATTCCATCATCCCTCCATCCTATACCCACTTTGCCATCTGCATAATTCAGCATGTCATACTTTTGTGCCACTTTGTCTTTCTTTTTCTGCCTATTCTGCCGTTTTTGTGCCTATCTGTTGTTTCAGGTTTGATGGAGTGGAAGCAAAAGACGACGCTTTGTCACTTCACCATCTTTTAATAAGTGCTTCCAGAGAGGACAGGATAAAATAAGAAGAGTGGGTATACAGAGGGTAGAGAGAGTGTTGGGCCTCTGCAGAGTGGCCACAAAATGGAGACTGGGGCAGGAGCAGCAGCAGCTGTGGTGATGCTACACTTCACACACACAGGGAGAGAGAGAAGCACTGTGTGTGAAAGAGAAATGGGATTAAACAACCTCAATCAATGAATGCAAAAACACAGACATCACACTTTACCACAACCTCATCTCACTCCCTTTCCGACAAATCGGTCAATACCTTCAATAGTATATCAATAAAACAATCTATCTGCCTACATATGCCACCATCTGCATTACAGCAAAAGGGTAAGCCTATTATAAAACACATCCAAATAACACTTTTAACAAGTTTGCATCTCATAATAACACTGTATACAATTGTTTTAGACATAATTGACTTCACAAAATAATACTAAAAATGAAATATAAATACATAGCACCTTGGTTATAAGGGCAATCTAAGAGCATACCTCAGCCAAGGCCCCACAGGTCGATAATACAACCAACCTGCCCATCTCAGTGTTAAAAAAGTCCAACAAAAAAGTCAAGGATCCTCCCAAACTTTTATGGCTTTGTCCTTTAAACATTAAACCCTAAACCTGCCCTACCTGTTCACTAAGTTTCAAGGAAATCAGTAGAGCTGATTTTGTGTGAAACTGCTGACAGCCAAACAGTCAGACAGACAGACAGACATAATAAAACCTAAAGTTGTCCTTAGTCCACTAATTTTCTTTTTCATTTCACCATGTTCTCTCTAGACTCCAAGGTGACTATACTAATAAGCTCTAAAAGACAAATAAACAGAATGTATTGTATGGTACTTGGAGACACAATACTATATTGTTATTTTAACAGTTTGGGAACAGCAGTATTATAAGAAGAACATTATCAGTGAACAACCAATATTTATAAACTAATATAGTCGTGCAAATAATTCTGTTTTTGTTAAAGAATTAAGAATGTGTCATCCAATATTTGTTACTGTAACTTCTCTGACTTATCAGTTGACACACTTACTGTAAATTTCAATACAACAACAATAAGATAACACCCAAAGTGATACATGCTTGATTTATCGGTGTAGTACTAATGTCTGCCACACACACTCAAAGTCAACTACAAATCAAACACAGAATCGTCATTCAATTCGAGACAAGGTGCCACAAAATTTACAACTCAATAATAAAACTGCAGTCAGGGGAGAAGGAAAACAAGGTGTTGAAAAAGGTTTGGAGGGCTGGAGAAATGCCATAACAGATGTTTAAAGATTTTATTTAACTTTAAACCACCAAATATGAAGATGTGATTTATTCCCCTGACATATCTGCACTTTCTGTTGTTAAAGTGAACATAAATATGTGGCTATGTATCCCACGTAAGCATCTGTGTTGTTTTGTGTGTGTGTGTGTGTGTGTGTGTGTGTGTGTGTGTGTGTGTGTGTGTGTGTGTGTGTGAATTTGTGTGCACATGTGTGTGGCAGAGATGAGCCATGGTGATGCACTAATAAAAATCAGGCAGCAATGCTTCCTCACACCTTCCTCATTCCGCCCGCCGGTTCGCACCCGTTACCATGGTGACCAGATAAAACTCACACTGTTTTAAGCTCCAACTGGAGGAGGAGATGGATACTAACTAAGTGACACACACATACACAGGGAGAAGAAGTCTCTTCATACACATCTGTCAACAGAGCACCCTCTTTCAGTTCCCTAACTGACAAGCAAACAAATGCTAATTTTCTAACCGACGGCAACACCAGCAAACCATCAATTAGAGGAAGAGACATGGCTAGACAGAGAGATAGCAGGAGAAGGGGAGATATGACAAGGGAGTAAAAACCAAGATAGCCAGTCAACACACAAAGCCCCCCCCTCTGTTTGACTGTCTGCCTGTCTATCTATGTGTGTATCCCCCCACCCCAACCTCCCTCCATGAACGGGGCTCAATGCAAACAGATTTGGCTGTCAAATAGTGACACGACACCCAGGCAGGGTCGTCTCACAGTGAGGCCAGCTGTCAGCAAACACCCTCCTGCCTCTTCATCAAAGCCCATTCAAACTCAGCTTTATTGACCAACATGGCCGTCTGTGTGACATGTGTCATCCTGTCAAGCCAATACCTTGGCATAAACTGTTCCTAATAAATGGCAAACCACTAGAGCATCTCAAGTGCTATGGAAAGAGAGAAAGCTGTACATGCCGCCAGGAGCTGATAGATGGAGTGGATGGATAGATGGATGGATGAGGTGTGTGGTGGAGTGCAGTGGGGTGGGAGGAGCACACATATGCACAGTATGTGCACGTTTGAGTGTGTGTGTGTGTGTGTGTGTGGGGCTGCGATGCTGACAGAGGCCACCAGCCCGTACCAGGGAGCGAAAGAGATGAGAGGAGGCTTAGAGCCAAAGATGGACGGAAAGAAGAAGAGGAGCACTGTGTTACTAATAAGAGCTATTCATCAGCCTGGAGAGACAAGGAGACAGAGAAAAAGATGGAAAACAAAAAAGCTCTCAAGCCTTTTCAAATGCAAGTCCAAATGTAGCCTAATGTTCTTTACGACTCCAAAGAGGAACTGTATATTTCGCACTAGATTATTGTAGATTAATAATAAAAAAAATATATATCACCCTTTGTATTTTTTCAAATTCTTCACCATTTGGAAATCACATAAAACTGATCTGTATAAACTTATTTAGGCATCAGACTGCAGATAGTAAATAGAAAATCCTTTTAATCCAAAAATATCAACACATTACACTGCATCTCACTAGATTCAACTATATGGATAACTTGATAAATGAGTCATGAGCCTAATAAAGCAGATCCCATGAATATATATGTTTCTGTGTGTACGTGTGAGCGTGTGTGCCTGCGTGCGAGCTGATGCACACGTACTTGTTCATATGTGCATGTTTTAATGAATATGTCCATCAGTTAATCAATAACATACTCCCACTGAGCTCTTACCACACAGTCATGATACAGTGGCTTTTATAAACACACACACACATTACACACACACACACACACACACACACACACACACACACACAGAGCCATCAGTCAAACAGACTGGCCTGGTCTCACCACTCTCACACTGAGGGATCCGTGACAAGAGAGAGGGGAATCCAACAGCAAGCTTTATCGATCCAGACTGGAAACCCCCCTCAGGCCACACACACACACGGACACACACACATACACTACAGCTGTGCTGGATCAATGAGTGCTCCCATGTGAAGGACAGAGCCATACAAAGAGGCACACAAACACATACACACACCTCTACACACGCTCTCACACACACTATTGACAGAGATGAAAATGGTGCTTGGTATCAGAGTGCGAGGTAAGGGGCAGAGGGAGCAGTACGTATCATCTGACCTAAACAGTCTCATCTGACACCCTGCAATTTGCCATTGCTCCACGGAGCAAATGTTAACACTGTGCCGCACAAGCCTGAACACACACAGAGTGCATAAACACCAATACACGGACATAAAGCAGCATGTAGGAGGCTCACTTTCAAGCTAATACTATTATTCCTCCATTAAACATCGAACGATTTGAATAGAGGATCAGATGAAATCCTGCGATACAGCAGACAGAAGAGCTCCAGACACAGCCGAGCCCTAGAGGTGTGGCTGCTCTCTTTTGGGTGACTGTGACGAGCAGCTAAACAAATCTATCACTCATCAAATTAGATCCTACAGCCCACACACACACACACACACACACACACACACACACACACACACACACACACACACACACACACCACCACCATCCCTCTGCCTCTCTCTCTCTCACACACACACACACACACATGCTCGCACGCACACACACAGCACATGTCTACTAATGCCTGATTTATCCCTGTAACACTGCTATTAACTACAACGGTGTCAGCTAGTGAGTGAAGAGCCAGGGATGTGGCAAACAAAGGCCATTTCATCAGACTTATTTTTGAAACATTACGCAATTTTTTAAGCCTCCTTCCATCTTCTCTCCCAAACAAAAAAGGACATGGCAGTGACACCAATAATGTGATTAGCTTCGATTAAGCACTGACAACAACAGCACACATGCCAAACAAAAGGAAAATCTTCATTACAATAAATCGAGTTGAAATAATTCACATTCTTCATACACTGAAACATATTTCTATTCTGCACATTTCCAGAAAAACCCAGAGGAGATTTCTCATCACTGACTGCATCTGTTCATGAGTCCATTGACACAGTGGGATGACATTAGATCATTTGCTTTCTATTATTATCTACCACTAATCAAACACAGCTGCCATGCACTCAGCCAAATATAATTCGCATGGACATTGCAATGGGATATGCATCAACAGAGTATTTCAACAAGGGAGGCCAAAGTACAAAATGTAAAGTTACACAGGAACTGACTTTGTTTTTGTTACAGCATATATCATGAGCAACTTTCATTTCCTACCTGGGACAATTGAGACTGTGTCTTTCTCCCAGGACACGACACTGACGTACTCCTGGACAGCTGAGGGGATGAGGCACTTGAACACAGCAACATTACCTCGCATGGAGCGCTGGTCGGCCACACGGACTGTGTAGGGCTCCCTGAACACTGAAGAGTTAGAAAGAAAAATTAAGTTAGCCTATGCATTAACAAGCCCTAATCCTCAGCTCTGACCAATGACAAGGTGACAAGGCTGAATCTAAAACAGTTATGATTCCAAATTCATTCATTTTTTATTGAAGGTCCAGCATGCAAGATTGCAAGGAAGATTTGGAAGATTCAATTGCAGAAATAGATTATAATATTTATTATTATGTTTTCATTCCACAAGAAAATAAGAAGCTCTTTAGAATGAGGCTTTAGATCGACAGAATCCACCATGTTGCTATCTTTCTGCAGCAGGACTGGATGGACTTCTTTTGCATCTAGCATTAAGATGCATTACTATTACTAGCTATGTTTGAACCCTTTAACTAAAGAGTGGACAAAAAAAAGCCCTGCAGGGCCTTTCTTTGTCCCCTTGGCACTGTAGGTGAGGGCAAGAGAGGCTTCAACTGGCTGAAATCTGGAACTTCACCATTAGATATAACTAAACATAACATATTGAACCTTTAATTAACCTATAATTTATCACAACCATTATTTTCACCCTAATTTTGCATGTTGAAATTTGAGTGATTTGAGTGATTGTTTGTTCCAGCATTTAAAATAGAGGCCATCACTACATATGCTGACTCCTCACAGTTAACATCATTCTGGGATGTTTAACCCGTAGAAGAAGCAGGGTCAGGTCTAGAGGACAAATATATCTGGTGATCTGTTCAACAGTATCAGGCAGGCCAGGGTTTCTCTCTTTAGCATTAAAATTTAAGTCACTGTGATGGTAAGGAGGGTTGACTTGGAGCTGTGCTGAAGGAGATACACAGTGAGTGGCCATTGGCCTTTTAAAGAACAACACTGCAGATGCTATGAGACGGCGAGGAGTGGAAGGCTGCTCATGGCCGATGAAACTGTCACAAGCAGGCGCCAGGCATCAAAAACACACCCCCTGCACATGGCATGCAGAGCACTAGACTGTGAATCTGTGCCAGTGTACAGAAAGGATGGTGGTGATTAAGACAGGCTTAATGATGGAAACAGTAGCCTGTAGCTAACCAAATTATCTCTCCAGTTAACTCTGTCACATTTAGATTAGTGAGGAATGTGAAAAGCTGATTCAACAGCATAAATTTTCATTGAATAACATTAAGTAAAGTGAAATTAAATTAATGGATTATTTTGGTGAGGAGGAGAGACAGGTAGTTCAAGGGCATGCAGGCTTGACTGAATGAAAACTGAGCTGTGCTTTCTGATCTGAACTGGGCTGAACGGTGTGAGCTTATCCTCTGTCTTGATCTCACAGCAGGGCACTGCCAAATTTTTCTCTTGTAACTTTGACATTGACAAAAGCGATACTATGTAACATGGGTAACATAAGGAAAACAGATAGATGAAGCACTGATGCTGTGGAGAGTTTCTGGCATTACACAACACAATCTATCAATGCTATTCAACCAGGTTTCCTTTAGAAATGGGGACAGTAATTGCTTAACAATGTAAAAAACACACATACACACACAATACAGGGAATGGCCCCACCCTCCCTTGTGTTCACTCTCTCCCCCAGCTCTTCAGTGATATAATTAACGCCTAGCCTGAAGGCCAGTTTCCTTGGTCATTAATAATGCTTTATGCCAGCCGCCACTGTCACTGGAACCCAGTGGAACCAAAGCCAATGTCCTTGTCCAATGGTGGGGAGTCTTTCACCTTAAAGTCAGAGATTTCATCTCTGAAGTCTTTGTCTGATTCTGTCCATTGCTTTTACACTGCTCCACTTATTTTTTCTATATAATCACTGAACCTTGGGTCTTTCCTTTCTTCTAGAGTAGAAAAGAGACTATTTAACCTTGCATCACATTTGTAACCACACTAAACACAGATGAATTGGCATTTGGGCCTTGAAAAAAGCAGCCCATTGGACACTATACAACTTTGAACTGCGGCAAAATTAACAGTATCATTACGATATCCTCTGGAGAGCACACTTCTCACTATGGTCACCTGACACACATGCCACTAATGAGAGGTGAAGCCTCATTTGTAAGTAAATCAAAGCTAAAGGACAAATAATTCCACTCAAGTCTTCATTTTAATTTTTCATTTAAACAGCCACTGCCTCTCATTGATGCCATCTACCTGCAGATCAATAGTCTGAATCGATTGAGTAGCCTCGGCTGTTGTGGCCAAGCCAATTCTTTCAATCATTTATTTACTCTCTGACTGACCCCACTGCCTCTTGTCAATACCTAGGAAAATCCCCAGTGCCCACTGATCCTCTCATAGAGTGTTTAAAACCTGTTTGACAGCTTGTAAATGTTTGGTGCAATGATGACAGTCACAACATATCAATTCAGCAGAGGTTCAGTTCCAGTCAAGGTCACCTCAAATTTGTGCTCCATGTGATCTGACCCCACTAGACTGTGTAATCTTACTTAGGTTGAATACAGAGTTGGAAAAATCTCTCTTGTCCCCATTAAAATCAGTCAAATAAGCCCTAGATATCAACCTGTCCTTGTATAAATGTTTAACATGTATGTAGCCACCTCCAGTAAGTAGTAAGTGTTGTTATAGCATTGTCATTTGGCACACGTTTCTATTCCAAGATATAAAAGACACGGAGGAAAAAAAAAATTATATATTCATTCTCTTAAGCTTTGTGACAGGATGCAAATGGTAGCCCAACTGATTTGTGTGCAAATTGCACTCCCCCTCATCGCATGCGCAGCAGAATCATTAGGATGTTACTGATGCCTGACTATATGCAGCCTGGTTGCCTAGGAACGAGCTAAAACATGGGTCTGGTGCACTGGGCGCACTGGGAGGCAAGTCCTGTATCACTGTCGCTTCAATAATTAACGACGGGGAAACCAAATACTGCATTTACTTATTCATAAAGCGAGCTGCAAAAACACAGAGAAGGAAAAAGATAGAGACAGGGAAAAAATATTAAAATGCTGGGTAAATGAATGGATGTAGGTTGTATTTTTGAATGGACAGCAATGCAAGGACACTAATGCTATCCTTCTCAGGTGGGACCAGGGCCCTACTTTCTGTATTAGTAAAGAATAGTCAGCCAAAAGATGAGGAGGGCAGATTGAAGAAAGGGATCAAAACACCTGTTGTCTTGGCCCAGGATGGCATAGGTTTGTTTATTTAGGTTTGCACAAAAGGAAAAGAGGTGAGCTTATTGAACAGGTGTCCTCCAGTCAATTGTATTAAGTAGATGTAAGAGGGTATTGAGTGCACCAAACATGAACCTTGAGTCTTCAGCACAAAGAGGGACTTAATGTGTGTTATCATTGTTATTATTCAAGTCACACATCTGTCTGCAGGTCTTTTAATTAGTTATGAGAATTGAAAAACATTTGTTTCATCTGCTTTACTACAGAAACATGAATAAATGGAAAAGAATCCATCTGACATCAGTGCCAATATAACTTGGAACTGCAGTGAAGAATATGGTGTAAGGACAATGACAGCCACAGTGTAAGCCTATTTAACTTGTGAATACTTTACATTAATGATGACTGTATTAGCAAAGCATGCAAGGTGAGGTCTCATTTGTGAATGTGCAGTATTTTTTCATAGTGCAACCACTCATTTGCATGTACTTATTTCAGATAATCATCAAATCAAAAGGAAAAGGAAATGCACTGCAAATGTTTAGTCTGGACATGTGTAAACTGTTTATATGAAATTCTAAAAACATGTTTGAAGAAACACACAATTTAAGCAGATTTCATGTGTTAGCTAAAGGTTTACTGTATGTGTATGGATGGAAACTAGTGGCCTCCTGAAATTTTTATGCTATTAAGTAAATATGTCACACAGACACTGGAGCATAATGCAAGATAAAATGAAAATGCACCTGTTGTAGCTTTAAAGTGCAAAAATCACTACAGTGTACATGATTTTTTTTCCCTGTATACCTTTCCTAAAAACATTGTTCTGATAAGGGTTTCATGTCAATTTTTCCATTAAAAAAATATACATAATGTGAGCATTAGAAAGTGATAAGTTTAGTAGATACTTCATTAGTAGGAATACAAGAGCCAAATAAAAATATACAGGAAACAAGCAGCCCACATAGTGATTTTCATAAATGTAGAGCTATCCAGACAGGTGCTGGTGCTATTACTGGACCATAATCAGCATGCATGGGAAAGGGTGAGAAAGAGGGGGAGGAATCGAGAGAGATGTGAAGATGTGAAGAAAAGGGAGAGAGAGAAAAAGACGGATGGCAGGGGGGTGGGGGTGGGGCTTATTTTTGGGGGGTGTCACACTGCGTGCTGTCAGCTGTCATCATTCTCCTGCGCCACCTGAGACAGGGCGTGCCACACCCTAGCGCTCACGCCTTTGTCGCCCATGGCAACTACAGGGTTGTGCATGTGTGTGTGAGCTGGTAAGTGAGTATGTGTGTGTGTTGTATAGGACTCTGGAGGTAATGAGGTGCACACACATGCACGTGAGCCCTGGTTATGGAGCTGTGGAGTTGTGGTTGCCTCAGCATTTAATTGATTAATTGTTGTAATTATTTGGGAGAGAAGGTCATCCCAGCACTGAGGCTGGCTAGAAGGTCACTCTCACGCTGCAGGGACTATCCTCCTCTGGGGACCACACAGGCCATATGGGTGTGTTTATATGTGTGTGTATGGTGGTAAGGAAGAGACAGGCAGCATTTTGGAGAATTATTTTGTTCATACATGAGTGGAGAAGGGAATTGCTGACTGTTTCTTACACCAAACTGATCAGCACAGTCAAAATGTCTGCCTGGCGATTACCATGACCTGAAAATCTACTTTTTTCATCATTCTGTTCACATCTTTCCATTGTCTGTAGCTGACTCTCCAAAATCTTTCCTGCCAAACACCCTGACAAAGAGCTGGCAACTAAACACCAAGAGCCAGCTTGACGAAAATGGCTGAGTGTGTGTGCATCCGTGTGTGTGTGTGCATGTGTGTATTTGTGTGTTTGTGTGAGTGTGTAGTTAGGGGACTTTCCAGTCCATGGACAGATGGAGAGACTGGGAGACAGGAGGCTTGCTGGCATGAGCTGTGCCCAGGCTGGTGTGCATAGAAGTATGTGTGTGTGTATCTACGGCTGTGTGTCTATGTGGGTGTGCATATGTATTTGAACACACATGTGTGCATTTCTGTTGTATACACATGTATGGTGTTTTGTGTGTAAAAGCACAATAACACCTTTCCGTTGGTGTGTTTATCGCCACCTTCCAGCTTGACCTTGGCAGAAACTACGGACAGGTCACCTGAACTGTGTGTGTAGATGTGTGTCTGTCCTCTAAGATTTCAAACACACTGAGTCAAGACGTGGCACTGTGAGACACTTCAGCCTCACATGTTGTCAGTAGAGGATGCCAATTTGATCACCCTTTGGGAGACAATATTTAAAATTCTAGGTTAAAGGCAGCTAATGCTGCTAGACACATTTGACTTTTTCCAATGTATCATAGGTATTCAGATAATACTTGAACATGAAGAGGTAAAACAACAGTGTAGGAGCAGAAATAATCTGTGCACAGAGGTCTTACACAATATGAGAACCTGCAACAATGATAACATGACTTGCAAAAAATAAACAAACTAATTGTACAGTCACCATCAATTTGACACCAATTAAACTAAAGGTAACAGCCATCTAGCAAACAGTTCATCTAAATTCTGGTAAAATGGTGCAAAATGTGATTTATACAGTGTGTGCAGTTGGAACAAAATGTTGGAATGTTTAAAAAAAATAAAGACCTCTGCCTGCACATAGTGATACGGTGGTGCTATGTTTATCTTTGACAAATCCATATCTCCTTATTTTCAGCACTTAATATTTTCAAATATGTGTTTTCGGTACTGACAAGTTATGAAGTGTATCCTAATACTTTCAATGAATACTTCACAGGTCATGTCTCCGACTTGGACTTTGGATTCACTTTCCCTTACGAGAAAAGGCAGAGACCTTAAAGTTAACTGTAAATGTACTGGGTGGGGAAAATCAGAAGTTCTGTTATGTCACTCTCACTGCTTTGATGTGAATGCTGGGGCTTCGAATCTTGCCTGCCTGGTTCTCAGCAGTGCAGAAGTACTCATTGTCATGGATAATGCTGTTATAGGCAGAGGGAGAGAAGGGGTAGAGCTGGAGGGTGCCGTTGGCATGCACGTGGCGGATATGGGGCACGCGTAAATGTCGTTCTGGCGGCCAGGTACCAGCGCAGGACGGCTATGGGGGGCGCCGCCCGCAGGCAGGGCAGGGACACCCCCACCGAGCTGGAGAAGGTCACACCGCTGCAGGGAGGCGTTCACAAAGTACAGCCGCGTAGAGACAAACATCCTCACTGTTGACTGTTGGTAAAAGTGAAAGGGAAAGAGAATTTAGCTGACATATGACTGGCATATAGGTGATGCTCTCAGATCAGACAGGTGTAAAGACATAAACAATCAAAATGCATTGTTTTTGTTATGGATACAATAGTGTAATGTATAAGATGATTTTACAATAGTACAATACCTTACATGAGTTTGAGAAAATGACTATCTGATCTAACGAAAACTTCCACACCCACAACAACTGGATGTACTGGCATCCAGGTCACCTCCACCCAAACAACTTTCTCCCTGTGTGCCAAACTGCAGCCATCTATCTCATCCCATATGCATATCCTAATATCTCTAATCTAATATATGTGCCCAGGGAGCCCTTTGGAAATATGCCTCAGTAGGAGGGAGAATGGGTCACATGACTCCACCCCCCACCACCTTTATAATTTCTGTTGATATCCTCAGTCATGCAAAAAAGCAAATCATGGACATGATAGCTAACTGTCATCAAAGAGGGCTTCTATCTCCAGCCTCAGAAGTTGAGGAACTAGACTTAGCACTGCAGATGATAGCTATAAAACAATGCTGTGGTTTCAGATGAAGTGCTGCTGTCAGATAAAATGTCTTTGGGGAGGTGGACCACCACATCTCTTCCACTTTAGAGTGGGGCAGCCATTGAGGTGTCTTCAGATCTGTGCGCTTCTGTGTGTGTTTGCTGGGGTTAAGAAGGGTGTGGGGTTAGAGGAGTGTAAAGAAGTGCTGGCTCAGCTTGGCTGAGGCCAAGGGAAGACACTGTGCCCCGAGCCAGAGAAATTTCTTCTCAGACAATGATACTTAATTATCCCTTTTCCTGGATTGTGTCAACAATGCCTGGATTAGCTCTATCTCTTTAATTCTCACTGTGTTGGGGGGAAAATGGGGGTACAGACTAAGACAAATCAATGGAGATATAAAGACACTATCAAATGTCATTTAAGCTCTAATTCTACAGATCCTCTATATCAATGAATGTCTTTAGCAGTTGCCAGCTATAAAGAAAAAAAGAAGCCGAGTGTCTGTCTTTCTAAGCTCCCGATACGTAGAAAGGACATGGATGAATGGTTAAAGATTGTCATATCGCTTCTGTCCAGTATAAATAGTAACATGCAATGATACAATGACATAAATAAAATTAATGAATAGGATGAATGACATGACAAAAGGTCCAAAAGTGAAACGCAGGGATTACAGATAAAAGCCAAACTGACATAAGGTGAGATAACTCTAGTTACCAATGCCTGATGTCTGCACCTTCATGGCCCTGTCTGTATTTATCTCTGTAAATAACGCATCCTTTTCTTTTTGTTTTTTTATCAGCTGTCTCTCTTTCAACCCTGCGAGATACAATTCTCTCACACATAAATCTGCTTTCTCTTTTCCTGCCACACTAGAGACAGGTAATGTTATGTGATTGGAATCTGTTATGCCAGACGCAGAGAGTTAAACCCACATAATCTCCTTCCACATTTAACACACAGTCTATCCACTCCGTAAATCACATTGCTGTGGGAGGCCGATGTCCGACTTCCCTGGTTCTCCTGCCTGTGTGGGTGTAGAGCAGAAGGAATGATCAGGGAGCCAAGCAGGAGTGCAATATTGTAGACAAGACACGGGTGGCTGGTTGGGGTAAGGTGCTCAGGTGCAAAGGTGTGTTGGATGCAACTGACTGCGTATGTGTGTTGTCTGTGTGTAGTAAGGTCAAAGGGATAGAAAGGTTAATGTTAAATGACAGCTTCAGCTCTTGATGTCAAACTCAGCCAACAGCAAAGGCTGAGGTGTTCAAGAAAAACCTTTGACTGCAGCTCTGGTGCATGTGCAGAGCATGAGACTGTAAATGCAAGTGTTTATGAGCATGGCGCCAACGAGATGCTGAGGAGGTAAAGAGTCATTGTTCTCCTGCCTACCAGCTAAAATTGGAGCAGATCCTCTGTGTTCAAAAATCTGAATTCAGGTCAAGTTCAATCCATCCTATCATTCGAATCCATGTCAATCACTCTCACAGGCTGCTAGACTGACTGATCTGCACTTTCAGCACCATGGAGAGCACCATATTGTACTGCTGAGTGAAGAACACAAAACAGCACAAAGCCAATAAAAAGGATGGCTAATATCACATGACACCACTGATGATGACCTGCTTATCTCTGATGAGAAATGTTATTTTTAACCATCAATACCTCATGACAAGAAACACTTGTTCAAGCCATAAATGCCCTAATGCATTGAAAGGTTAGGCATCATAGTATAAAATCTGAGCTCACTCTTGTTCCTGTTACTTTATCAGAAAAGGTTCTCAATCTCCTTACATTTGCCACCTTAGAATAGAATAAATGGTAACTGAGTTTATACACGACATTTTTTTCTCTTCTTCAATGTGAATAATTTGAAAAGTTTTAAACAAAATTACAGCATAAAGAATTTCACTATTTTAAGAAGACAAGCAGGTACAGTTAAAGGAATATACAGTACCAGTCATCTTTAGCAGAAATGTCCTTGTTGCTTTGCCATCATGTTAAATATCTTGAGAACAGTCAGATTTCTTATTCCTTTCATTAGATGTTTAAACCTGGATATTTACTTCATATATACTCAAACCTTCAAACTAAAAAGGGCATCCAAACAGCTCAGAAACAACAAGTTTTAGTCAGGGTTCCCTCTGGTTTATGATGCAGTGGCTAATCATTTGGTTCTATGGTATGAATCCAGGTCACTGAGTTTGTGTATACACACACTCATGCACGCAACACACATGTGTACAAACACCAAAGCAAGCCCTGTTCTATACTGCACACATTACAGCCTCCAACCATGTGTACTATTGTCCAGAGTTTGACAAACAGGAAAATAATAGCTTCAGAAGTTAAAAAAAAAAAAAAATGGCTACAACTAGTGACCATTTTGATATCATACATTGTGATATTTGTTGTTAGATATTAGCATAATATACAGTATTTCGTCTTTGAACTTGACGACCTCAGGGTATCACATATTTGATGTATGGAAATATGACAGCAATCTGTTTGTTCTTAAAACATGGTAGGCTACATTAAGTTGCCAGAGGGAAGGAAAAAAAAACTCTTGAACAGAAAATCAACTAGAATCAGTAAATTACCATAATGTATAGAAGGAAACGGTCAAATATCTTAAGCCACTGTAACACTTTCTGCAAAGCATGACGAAAGACAATAACCTAGATTTTCTCCTTTATTTGGGCAACATCTGACCTCAGATGGTTAACGGAAGTCCTTTCAATAGCCTTGGGCTCACATTCCCAGCCTCTCCCCAGAAAAGAAAGAAGACGCAAATGAGCAGCACTCATCCATTCATGAACTGTATTTTGATTCCTTTTCAAGCCTGGATGCACTGATTACAATGAAGAAGGTCAAAGTGATTTTGAGTGAAATACCAACAAAAAGCATTCCTGCTAGATGGAACCTTCACAATCTTTTCTTTATATTTCTTCACCCCCACCCTTCAACCTTCACTCTTCTTATTTCGTCTGTTTCCTTTTCTGTTTTCCTCTTTGAGTCAAACTTTCTTTGCTGTACATTCAAATACACTTGCACTTTTTTCCTGTTTTTGCAGTGGATATGAAAATGGAGTATGAATATGTATGCTGGAGAAGCAAGGATATTGCCTATGGTGAACGGCTATGCATAATGCCAGCTTTTTTTTCTGTCTCATCTACATTCATTCAGACACACACACACACACTTCATACCGTCACGTGCATAGAAAAACAGGGCTATAAATCCCTCTCCTTCGCTCTCACTCTCACCGATCTCTCCTTCAAGACACACACAAAGTCACATAAATACATTTCAGATTGCACATATACGTTCATAATAGCAAGTAGATTTTCTATGTGGTGAACCATGTAGCACTGCAGATAACAGCACACAAAACACATTCACAACAAATAACAGCTGGAAGCACTGAAAGTAAGTGGCAATACAGTCTTTGCAGTGATGCTACAAAAACAGACAGGATATAAAAGGCAAAAGCTGTGATGAGGCTGCTGTTCATTTACTATACAATGACTCCAGATTGAGATATGCAATGGGGTTGCATGACAATGTGTGTCCTATTTTGTCAGTGATGAAATAATTTCTGGTGTCATCTCACTGGGCACAACACTGTTTAAAAAAACTGAATGACATGATATTAGGAATATGAATATACTATTGACACACACACACAAGAGGGAAAGGGTGTAAACAGCCCCTATACACACTTTATGCAGTGTCAGTAAAATATTATGCAGTCATTTCAGCATTTGAAAATTCACATCTCCCACTTCAAAAGGATGATTTCCGTTGTTGAAGTGAGTGTCAGATTTGTAGAGATGTTTTGTTTTTTTTTTTTTCCTACGTTCCCTCAGAGACAGGCCATAAATTGTTTGATATAGTAAGCAGAACAGGGGAGAGAAAAAGAGAAGTGAAAGAGAGATTTGGATATGAGATACTCAAGTGTGATTCTTTTGTTTGCAACGCTGAATTTGGTCACGTCCGTCGCTCGTCCTCTCTGTCTCCGTGCGTAATGGAGAGGACAACAGGCTGCCGGACACTAATGTTGTGCGTAAAACCTGTTGAGTGAGTGTGTGGCTCAGCGCAGTAAATGATGTGGATGTTCCGGACTGTAGGACCTACAGGTGTGAAATAATAAACACACAGATATTTGAGCTAAAGGGGACTCTGGGACTGTTTTTAAAGACACTGGTATTGACTTGATTCGTCTCGACAGGTATATTTGTGCACCCTCTCCAAATTAATCACAAAGCATTTCCTGCTTTGAAAGGGAAAATGTTCAACTCTGGTATCTGCTAATGCCTCTTCAAGATAATGCCGGAGCACAAACCGACGTGTCCGTTTGTTCAGACTGAATGGGAGCTCGTATGACTTCTTTCAGATGGACGTGTTTGTGCTGCGCTATTCAACTGCCAAATGCAGAGCGCCAACACTTGACAATGAAAACAGGCTTTGCTTGCTGGAGCCCAACGAGTGAGGCGAGTTAACCTGAGAGTGACATGTAGCTATTATACTGTGGAGCTGACTCTCTTCAAGAACTGACAGGTTGTGCAAGCAAGACAGAACTCACAGCAGAGGGGGGGAAAAGACATAGAGTGGCCTTTATGTTTTCATGTGGGACTTTTACAGATGGTCCTAAGTTATTACACACATGCGTCACTGGTAGAAACAACTGTTAGTCATGTGATACTGTCGATGCAAACCCTCTGATTCCCAATCCAGCACACCCATTCATTCATTCATTCATCTGCGTAAATCACTTTAACCTCCCATCAAATAGACAATGATCTTGAACTAGGCCTCAGAGTACATCTCCCACAAATACTCCCACACCGTTTCAAGAGAAAGAGAGAGAGAGACAGAGAGAGAGATAAAAACTACGGAGATGTTTTGATATCAGACACTAGAAAGCCTCAGTTGTCCAATTCAGACGCAACACCTCTGAGTGCACCGTTCGGGTGTAGCTTAGCCACCATGTCTGACTCATACCGCAATTACTGGGCTCCCCCTCCGAGCACTTTCTCCTTCAGTCGCTTTTGCTTTTTTTTTTTTTTTTTGATTCCAAATTTACACACAGTCCGTCTGCTACGCCGCAAATCAGCAGCTCAGGCCGGTCTAGAGAACGTACGAAGCCCCTCGTAAAGAAATTAGTAAAACACAAGACATAACTACACCCCACAGATAATCTTACAGTAGCTGTCCTTTCACATACTCAAATGTAATATAAAGATATGAAATACTGTTAATACAGCATCAAGAAAATAAATGAGTACGAACATTTCATGTTATTTTTATAGACAGCTCATAGACATACAGGAGACAGCCCGCCCTGCACACACAGCAGGAATGTGCATGAATGAAATATGCCTAAAAGGCATTTATTAGTGCATCACACCCCCAACTAAAAACAATCACATGTAGACACAAATACAAGTTTCTGTCATCTATGTAGGATCAACCACTTACTGTGTTAATACACAGGTGTCGAGTATGTGTTGCTGGAGGCTGTCGACCGAACTGGATCAAAACCGTAATCACATTAATTGATGAAATAATTATAGGAAGAGCTCCCACTCCATCTCCATCACTCCGTGGCGTCTTCTCAGAAATCTGTAAAATACGGATTGCCATCTCCTCAAATTCCACATTAAAACGAGTGTCCCTTTTCAGTGGATTTAAAATTATTAATTGTTATAGTTATTAAAACCTTTTCTGATTCTCCGGGGCTGCTTGGCCTTATAGGCCTACAGGATTTTCCTACAGTCCTTAGATGAGGTATGTCACAATTTTTATTTCCACAAACATGACAAGCACCCTCCCAAATCATGACAAAGAAGGAATGAGTGTTTTCTTCCCCCCTCCACAACTCTCTCTATCTATCCCATCTCTCTCCTCTCCCCTCCTTTCCGCACTCATGGTTGCAGGTGTGCGGCTGTACAGCCAAAGCAACAAACGGTCAGTAATGACTGAAATGAATGATGAATTTATGTCAGAAAAGGAGATAAGAACTTAGAATATTTGCTCTAAAATACAGTGTGTGGACCTAAAACATGTCCATACTGATGCAAAAAAATGATAAGCCCTGAATTGTGTGCCATTCTAGGAGGCGCGGCCGAGCCAGGAAATACGCAGTACTAATGCATATGCATGTATGATAATAGACCTACCTTTCCCTCTTAAAATAAAGTTTATTTAAAATTATACTTGACTGAAATACACAACAGCCACATGACACGATAAAACACAGTTGATTCGTGCCAAGTGAGCGGAACATGGCGTTGAAAAACAACGGAAAATGGAAGTTTTGTTTTCCACTGCGTTATCTACATCTCTCCCATCTCAAGCACTCTTTCCGCTCCAGTGGCTTGTTGCAGCCCCCAACCCTCCTCCCCTCACCCACACACACACACCACCGACAAGCACGCACCACACAACACAACACACCACACACACACACACCACACACCACACAAACACACACACACAACACACAGTACATCTCGTTCAGTCACGGGACAGGGCAATGTACAGTGTGTATGATCGAAATAGACCCCTGTAATCCAATTACATACAACAAAAACAGTCGCCGCAGCTGCAGTTTGCAGAGGGCACTGCCAAGCAGTCAGACACGACCAGGGCGTCCACACCTTCTGCTCACTTTGAATAAAACTGTGAAGAAAATTTCCAATTTCTTATCTTATAGGTTGATAATAGATATTTGGTGTTCTGAGCTGTGGCGTTAAGGGAACGGATGAAAATGTGTGAAAATTAAAAAAAAAAAAATGCCTCTTATTTGTAGCACGATTTCCTTAATATGAAGTATAGGACTTCATTATATATCAGATGAGCAGACATTTATATTTACAGAGCAAAATGAATCCCTCTCTCCATCCGCAGTATTTAGAGCGAAGCCAATCAGTAGAATCTGGTGCCACAGAAAATGGTGGATGAATAATTAGACCAGGTAGATAACAACTGGGTATGCACACACTGACCACCCTTAACGCTTTCATAAAGAAAATAAAGTGTAATATATGGCCTCATCTTTTAAATATCCAACCTGGGGCACATTATCTACAAATTAAAGGCCAGCGATCAATAACCCCAGCATCAGGTTCACACGTCCTCTCATAAAATGTATTGACCCTTGTTGCCACACAAAACACACACACACACACACACCTCAGCGAACATGTACACATTCAGGCATTTATGCACTATTTTAGTGTTCATTCCAAAAAATACAATAACTGATAAAATAAAATAAAAAAAAAAAAAAAAAAAAGGGACCTTTCATCCTCTAGGGAATGACCCCCATCCTGCCTCTTTCTCACTCACAGACCCACAAACACCATTTGATTTCTTTTGGGACAGTCACAGGACAGTAAAGTCAACAAACGCATTAGAGTTTTCTGCCACTTTGAACTTTTCTGCGCGTAAACCACCCTACAGCTGTGGCCAGCGTCAGTGCTCGAGGTCGCCAGTCTATCCGTGCGCGCGCCCTGCAGATCCTTATCAGCCTCTCCTCCTATTCAACAGCCTCCATATTCACGGACAACCTCCACATATTCATCATGCAAAATGCAAATGCTGCTGTCTTTTCCATCTTAACGAACCCAGTGTGCACTTTAAACAATCTTGGTGGTTCTTTCAGTAGTCGGTCAGATTAAATGCATATTGATTTCATGATCACAGGCGTTTGGGATCATTTTTAATCACATTATCAGCTAGTTATTATTAGGACACTGGAAACGCAACAGGAATCTGAAAATCCATTCAGGAGCAAAATGAAAGCACATCAGAAAATCAGCCTCTTACGACACCAGAGAAAAGTTAGATATCTTGTTCTAAAGATATTTTAGAGTTATATTTACACATCTTAAAATCTATGCATGTATCCCTGTTGAAGTGAATCACATCTGTTCAGTCCAACATTGATCAATCTGATGAGCTAATAAACAGACAACCAACTTCAGCAGTTCAGCAGATAGGAGGCAACATGCAGATAAGCATCACTTCAGGACAGACAGACATGTCTACCTACCTTCTTGCAAAGAATACAGCAGAAGTAAAGTTACAAGCCACATGCCATTAAAAGCAGTTATATTTCACAGGAATGTTGTGCAGTCCCCAAGAGAGTGCACGGCGCAGGGGTCGGCCAGGCGAGGCTCCGTGCTGGACTGGATCTGTGATGCTCCCCGGCGGTCTCTCCAGCCCTGGTCCCACAATCTCCAGCGCCGAGAAACGAGCAGCGGAGAAAGTACCGCCTCTGCTCCCTGTTCTCTCCTCCCCTTACCGGGACAGGCTGCTGTCGCCCCACCCCCGGTATCCTAATGATGCGCCGTGATGGAGAGGTGAGCAATACGCACTAACGGATACCAACAGGGATAGATGGCACCTCTGTATTACGCGCACTGGATAGACGCATTCTCCGGGATACTGACGGGAGTCCCGGTGGTCAAGTTAAACATGTCCTGTCACATGTCATGTAAATCTTGTTTTTACGCAAGGAAGTTCTCAAAACAGCCGCTGGAAGAACATGCATGCGCGTATTTCACATGCAAATCACCCTGAAGCATTTCCATAAATCAGTTGTCATTTTCTTGGCAGTGGAGCGAACAGAAAGTGAAAGCAAAATTGTCCATACCAACAGAATGAGCCATTGCCTTATTAGAGATTACCATGGTAATTTTGCGGTGTGAGTTCCAGGTGAGGTGGAGGAGGAGGAGACGGCGCGCAGAGCAGCTTTAGCCTCGGTTTCAGTGAAGGGTGCTCTGCGCTCTGCTCTGCGCTGCACCTGAGAGTCACTATCAACACTCGTAGCGCTCAAATCGTTTTTCTTTGAGAAGGAAACTCAGATGTGCAACAATTTCTGAATCGACTCGTATTTATCTGTCCAGACTATGTAAAACTACATATAGCCTTACATAGTGCATTCAAATTTCTAAGCCAACTATGGGTTAAAAAGAAACTCCAACAGAGAAGCAGGGGATGGGATTTTTCCAAAGCACTTGCAAATTCTGCGATCTTATTTACATGTATTTACACTCCAGCTCAACACCTGATGTGGCCTGTGAGACTTCAACACTGAAAAACTTCAAAATGTCGCATTCAATCTCCTTTCCCTGCAATTCAACCCATTATCTACACAGTAAACTCAGCAACTTTAATACCAGACAATGACTGTCAGAGGCATAAGAACTCTACTTGTGTCCACTCAGTCACACTATCTGCCATACTTTATACTTGACACAAACCCCCTTGTAACTTCAGTTATTAGTCTGTCTCTGTCCCTCTCACTAGTATAATGTGGAGTAGTAACCAAAAGTATTTCTGGTTGTGGAATAGACCTGAGGCAAGCTATGGCATCTCTCACTCCCACTGAAGAGCCGCTGTAGTGTGGCAGGCATGGCAGCACACTCTGCCTCCATTCTCTATTATGTAACAGGTGGAAACACACACACCCACGCACCCTCACTGCGTCTCTCTCACTCCACAAAACGTACAGACACACAACACTACGACAAGGACACATGTAGGTTTTCACTTTCTAGCCACAACTCATGGTCACCAGTTCTGGAATTCTAAAACAAGTTTAGAAGTGCAGTCTGCAGTGCATTGTGAGTGAGATGGGCACTCTTGTTAGAAATCAGACAGCTCCAGGGGATGGCGATCTGTCTCAACATTATGCATTCTGAATTTTAACACTCCCTCTCCTCTGCAGGTGACAAACTGGCCATGTAACAGGACAACACCTTGACATTCAATCCAAGTTCTTCATACACACAGGCTCCACCCAGCAACCCCTTTACAGTAACCATAAAGTCTCTGTCAGGACTTCAAAAGACAGCGCAGTGAGCTGGTTAAGGGGCTGATGTGAGTTGGCCTGACAGCACCAAGCAGGTTGTACTGTATGTCAGCCAGTGATCATCATGGGGGCTGACAGGCTGAGCTGGGCCAGCCAGGCCAGAGAAAAGGCAAGCAGCTCCCAGACAGCTCCAGTGACTGTCACCGAGGACAGGACCCAGGACAGGCTGCCACCACACCACTAAAAACCATAGCACCATGTGACTCATCTCCATCACTCTCCCCATCACTCTGCTCCATCGTTGCCTGGAGATAGGGAAGATGATAGAAAGTGAAGGAGGAGGAGGAGGAGGCGAGTGAGAGGAAGAGTTTGTTGACTGTGGAAGAAAACGCTTGAGCAGGGAAGCTGAGAAACGGAGAGAGTGGAGGGAGGGGTGAGGAGCAGACAGAGAGAGTGATGAGGCGGATAAGTTAATGTGGATGTTAATGTTAATGCTCAGACAATCAGAGTTCCCCTCAGGCCCTGACTACATGCTAGGATCATATTAGAGCTAATGTATCCAGTATTAATGCACAGCCTGCAGCTTACTCACCCAAACCCAAGCAAGGTCAGAATTAGGAGTGGGGAGGGCACATGGTACTATAGCTTATCTCTGCTCAAGGTCACAGAAACTGAAAAGAAAGGGGAGTGAATTGTAGGGATACAGGTAATGGAGGTGGACTTGGGGTTTGGAGATGATGATGGTTCGTGCGTTTGAAGCAAATGAAACTATGATGAGTCAAAAGGGGGAGTTATTATCCTTCAAAAAGCAGCAGTGCACTCACAATTGACTTTAGGAATCTTTACAAGAGCACAGCTACAGTTTGTGTTAAGTGTCCGTCCTAAACGTGCTAATCTACAGAACCTCATCTCTCTTCGTAGAGCGGTTTTGCCTGACGCTGTGTACGAGCCTCTGCATTAGGCTAAAACGAATCACATACCACTGTGCTGCAGTACATTAACAGGAAAGCAGAAACCAATGTGTGTTTGCCTTTAACCAAGCATGCGTGATTGTTGTGGCAGATGTGTGAGAGTGTATCGTCACATCAGAGGATATGTGCGCATGTGTTTAGCAAAGCACAGGACGTACATTTCTGGCTGCTCTTCTACCCTACAGTCAGGGGGGTTGCGAGGGGTATGTTTGTTTATGTGCGTACATGCTTACATATGTGTATGTGTGTGTTTTCATGAGTGCACATACACGTGCACCAGAGACATCCAGGGTGTTAATTTATTCAAATGAGCTGGGGAGGATAACGAGAGGATGGGGTGAGGGGCGGAGTAGGTGCATGTAGGGAGGCACCTTCTTCGACTGGAGGTTCATCTTTCCATTTCTCTTTTTTCCCCTCATTTGTTTTTTTCACATTTGTAAATGAGCCCATTTGCATGGCTGGGAAGAGGGAGGTGAGGGAGATGAGGAGAAAGACGATGAGACTAAAACAGAAAAGAAGAGAGATGGGGAATGATGCGAATCTGAGGCAGACAGAATGCCCGCAGACAAAAACATACCATGCCAGGGCAATACCACCACTTCCAAGATGGCTGCCGCTGGAGGCGTCCTCTGTGGGACCAACCTAGAGACCAGATCCTCTTCCTTAATAGTGGGTGACACACAAACACACTTTCTGCCTTCAACGCTGTCTCTGAAGAATAACAAGAAGAGGGAAATTTTGGGAGCTCGGTAACAGAATTATGTTTATCTGGATTTGAATATAGACAGAGGAACATGGTTGTGAATTGTACAGAGATAATGATCAGAGATGTCTAGTGACACCCAGTGGTCACAATTAAAGATGTTATCATTAGGTAAAGACCATAATGTATGAGTGTAGAAGAAGGTGTTTCATATTAAGACTATGCTTAAGTTTGACTCTACCATGACAAGGCCTTAGTTCATACCTGTAGATCAGTAATGGACAAAGTCTATGCCATTGGTGCAGAGCTTCCTTCTCCTACAGCATATATATTTAGTTACTCAGATTAGTGACTTCAGAGGTAACTTTTGATTAAGGACATGAACTCAAACTGCTTCTTTAGAAAAACATTCTCAGTTTATGCACACCTGTAACTCCTGTGACTGCAAACCTGAGTGTAAATAAGGGATTAATAACAACATTGTTCTGGTCTGTTACCTTACATGAAGTTAACAAACTGATGAAAAAAACAGGAAAGAAAGCAGAGAAACAGAAAGCATGATGAGAGGACACTGTAACCTGATGGCAGTCTTTCACTCTTGACCCTGGTTGTATGATTTTCTCCCTTTTCTAGGTTATCCTGTTCCACACATGCAAAAATACTACTAACAACAAAAAGACTACAGATGATGACGAAGGGGAAAATGTTCACCTTAAAGCAGTGTTTTTCAACCTTGGGATCGGGACCCCATGTGGGGTTGCCTGCAATTCAAATGGGGTCGCCTAAAATTTGTAATAATTGATAAAAATTAAAAAAAAAAAAAAAAACCTTACTAATAAAATATATGGTGAGTTGACAGAGACAATCGCAGTTAATAAAAGACATGACAAACTCTGAAGCTGAAACTGAAGCACTGTGGTACTGTTTATCTTTCAAATGTTCATTGTGGTCGGTTTAAGATGCTGCAGCTCTTTCATAATTCATAGTTTGAGTTCTTGTTTGTTCAGTATTAATTGTCAGCCTTGTAAATCCAAGCTGGACTGACTGTACATATCCTGACCAAGGAAATAAAATTTTCACTTTGTGCAGTAATCTACACCTGGCTTTTCTGCCTCTGTCCATAATAATATCATTATATAGACTAAGTGTCGTCTAAAATTAACATTAATTTGCAACATAGTATAGCAAACTATTACATGATCAAAAATAAGTTAATTTTAGCAAAAAAAAAAAAAAATCCGTTTGAATGTCTGGGGTCACCAGAAATTTGTGATGTTAAAATGGGGTCACGAGCCAAAAAAGGTTGGAAACCACTGCTTTAAAGATAAGCACATGCATGTCCTACTGCTTTTAAGACTACATGTTCTGCATATTACAGTAAACTATCAGCTTTGTTGGTAAAGTGATTGTTTTACATCCTACATCCACAGACATTTAATGTATAGTAGGGGCCAAAAGTTTTTGGACACCCTTAAAATTGTACACAATCTCAAATATTATGAAATAGCAGAAAAAACTTTTTTTTTTTTTTTGAGTTTCAAAAGGTGTGACTGCATCAGACAGACACAAACACCAATGCTTTTTTTGTTTGGTTTGGTTTTTAAAACAATACCAAAATTAAATTCTTGAAAGTTCCAACATGTCATGCCCTGGATGTGTTTCAAGGGCCATTATTTTGCTTTAACATCCAGTTTTGACCATAACAGAACAGAGCATGTGCAGAAGGGAGCATGTGTGTTTGGAAAATGGAACAATACTTGACAGAGTTCACTGACTTAAGAGTGAGTCTTAATGCAATATATCACAAATGCATGGAGTGTCCAACAACTTTTTTTTCTCCACCACTCTAAGTATTAACATAACACACCAAGTACACTGAATCCAAAATGAAAATAGCTTATAATAAAAAAATATGTCAATTAACCATCAAACTTCATTGCTTTTCATTGATTAATCGACTAAATCTTTTCAGTTACAACACACTGACTGCTGTTGTTTCTTAGTCATGTGGCCCCTTGTCCCAAACTTGCCCTTAAAAATGTTGTGTCAACAGGATTCACCAAAGGTAAACTCATTCAGCCACTGTGAAGTTGTTTGTTTCAGCAGTTATCAGTGTCCTTCCATCCTAAAGGCTTATGGGAACAGGAACAACTCAGTCCTCTCACACCTGTCCAGTGTGTGTGTGTGTGTGACTTTCTCAACCTCCTCCTGGTGCTGATGTTATCAGCTCTAGTGAACTGTGATAGAAATGGCTTCTCATGCTTACCTCAACTGAAGCCCTTATGGAAAGTGGCTGATCTGAGCCCTGGGGGATCCAACCGCTCAAACCGCCTGCTTCACTCTTTAGCTCTAGACTGTGCTAACTTTTACAGCTTTGGACTTAATTTTTCTTCCCACAAATTCTGGAGGCTGAATGGAAGAGAAAGCAGAGAGCAGGGGTCCTTGGGACTCCGCCAGTTGACAGCTCCTGTCTCTCCCTGTAACGACTTATTTATTCAGGGATAATTAATCAGGCGCAGTTTTCTGCCGGTATGATTAATGCGCTTTGTCATTCTGCTGCAACGGTGAAAATACAGTAGTCTATGATGCCTCTGCTCGGCTTTGGTTGGCTCTGATGTAACGCAAAACAGGACGAGCTGCCTACTGATGAGGACTGAAAGTAACTTAGTGATGCATGGTACAGGCCTGTGTCTGCAGCAAACACCCAAGAAGACTACTCATCTGAGTTGCGCCAAAACCACACAGTATTTATCCACATTTTACAGCCCATTACATCTGAGTTTAAAGCTAAATCCGGTTTTTATTGCTCTCTTCCTGCACTGTGGATTTACAGTTCTCCCATCCAGGTTTTTATTTGATCTCCAGTTACCTACAATGACTCTTTTTACAGCTGCTCTACCTCTCACAGTGTGATCTTAATAACCTACTTGTTCTTTCCTTCAGTACTGGGGTCATTTGATTCTTCTTCAATCAGCAGGTTTGTCCTCTTCGCTGGTTGAGGGAAGTTGTCAAATGGTGACGAGCCAACTTCTTCCTGATGTGATGATGGTCTTATACCGCCACCTCGTGGTCATTTATGTTACTGCAGTCCAATGAAGCACAAGGTAAGATGACTGAGACAGGGGTCACCAACCCTCCTCTGCAAGAGCTACTATTCTGCATGTTTTAGACGCATCCCTCTTCCAACACACCTGATTCAAATGATAATCCTATCATCAAGCTCTGCAGAAGCCTGATAACAGTCAGGTGTGCTGGAAGAGGGAAACATCTAAAATATGCAGGATAGTAGATCTCAAGGACCAGGTGACCCCTGCTGTAAGACATCACTGACCTACAAATAAAATGAAAGTGAAACTGAACCAAGTTTGAGAAACGTAGTCAAAAATGCTGTTTGGCTTTAGTTTATAGACCGTCTTTGGTAAAAAAAAAAAAAAAAAAAAAAAAAAAAAAGTGAAATTCTAAGAATGAATTTTAATCAAAAGGAATGTTAGAGCAGGGGTGTCAACTCATTTTAGTTCAGGGGCCACATTCAGCCCAATTTGATCTCAAGTGGGCCGGACCAGTAAAAGAACAGTGACAAAAGAAATATATTATGATCAGGTTTACATCTACAAATGTTTCCTCAAAAATCTGAATAACATGAACAACTTGAATTGTCTTAAGAAAAACAAGTGCAATTTTAACAATATTCTGCCTCGGTTTATCAGTTTATCATTTACACATGTGCTTTACAATCGCATTAAACATTTAGTAACAGGCAGAATATTGGTAAAACTGTGTTTACTTTTCTTAAGACATTTCCGTTTGTTCATATTTGTTCAGGTTATTCACATTTTTTATAAAAGTATAGTTTGGTAATGTAAACATTTTCATGTAATTTTCCTTTTTTTTTACACCAAAAACAAAGAAAATTTGGGGTTGTCATTATTTATAAGTTATTATAATATTTTACTGGTTCTGATGCACTTGAAATCTAATTGAACTGTATGTGTCTGTATGTGGAACCTGAATTAAAATGATTTGACATCACTGATTGTTAATATCTTCAGTGTAATTTTTGCATTTCACAAATTCATTCCACGGGCCGGATTCGGCCCCCAGGCCACATGTTTGGCACGTGTGTTAGAGCGACCAGTTCTACTTCAAAACACTGTCTGCACATTAGAATACATCAACTTTCAGGTTCTTCCAAGTGGGGGGTTTACAAATTTATTACATGGGTGTCAAACTCTTTTAGTTCAGGGGCCACATGCAGCCAAATTTGATCTCCAGCAGGGCAGACCTGTACCAGGTTGTGTAGAGTGGACCCAAGTGCAGACACACAGATGAGTAACAGTTCCAATAGTCTTTATTCGATCACTGCTGCTAGGCCACAGGGCAGGCTGGTTTGAAGCTTCAGTTGAGCAGTTGGAGGAAACGCAGTATCTGGAACATACAGGGCAGGCTGGATAGAGGCCTTGAGGGGATGACAAAATAACAGGAGACTTAGACAGCAGCAGATGATTCAGAGCTGGTTCTCAGAAGCCAAGAGTGGTAAAGACCACACACAAACAAAGGCAGAAAAAAAAAGGAGCAATCAGGCAGACTTCTGAATCAGGGACAGAAGACTGGTGGGTTTACCAGGACAGAGATGAGGAGATGTTGTCAGGAGCAGGCAAGTCCAAACCAGGAAACCAGACCAAAGACAAATACTAGAAAGTCAGGCATGAAACAGGAACAACCTGGGAATGAGCAACTGAACCAGAGCTGCTTATATCTGACCAGCTGATTTGAAACACCTGTGAGCAACAGGTGAAACTGATGTGGCTGACGAGATGAAGGCAAAAAAGTAAAATTACATGTCACATATTTACACATACTGTATATTTATCTTTTTTTTCCTAGTCCTTCAAGACAGAACAACACACAGAGTAAAGTGGTGAACATGATTTCCACAGCCAGCAATAAAACATACAGGATAATAATAGATAATATCCAAATTCTCTCCTGTGTTTTTCAGGTGCATTGATAAAGAGCAGATCACTGTGTTCCATCAAAGGTAAGAAAGTTGCAAAAAACATCTCTCTGAAGTAGCTACACCACCTCTGTTCCACATTATCCAACAAAAGCACTACTTTAAAATTGTTAGTGTAAGTTCCATAAATGTAATTTTCAAAGGTTGCAAATGAGCGCTGTGACCCAGATATTATCTTTTGAAGGAATTTTCTTTGGTCACGAGTCAATAATAGACAAAAATCAATGTTGTGTGTGGAGGAAGAAGGGGGAGGCATGTAATCAGTTACTTTACTCCAGTGTGGGTCAGTGAGCCTCACAAAATACACAGCCTGGCCAAAGAAAGTCCTTTAGGTAATATTTTGTTGGACTGCTTTTAGCTTTGATTGCAGGACACATGAGCTTTGGCATCAGTTATGCCACACATACTTATACAATGTCCCAGCATTTATTTTCATCTAGAGTTGCATTAACATTTTTTACCATGATCTTGTTTTGATGAGTCAGACCACTGTGTAAAGCCTTCTGGGGTTCAAGCCTGGACTCTGTGGTATCCAATCCATCTGTAGAAATGAGGTCCCATACTCCCTGAACCACTCTTTCACAATTTGAGCCAGATGAGTCCTGGCATTGTCCAATATTTATGTTCTCTTGGGTCAATATATAATTGAGTAACTTTTGAAGTCCATGGGAAGTATCTTGCATACATCTTTATTAAAAGTAAAAAAAAAAAAAAAAAAAAAAACAAACAAACAAAAAAAAAAGTTATTTATGTTCATTATGATCATGCCTTTAAAAATTCCATAATTATTTAATTATGGAAACAATCACTTCTTGAAAAATTATTAATAAATAATTAATAAATGACTAGCTATACCAAAATGTCAACTAAATAACCGTACAAATTTAATAACAACCACCTTCTAATTAGCTAAACAATAAAACATTAGCTTATTCAAAAATTGTTTTAATTGTGTTCTTTTTAATAAGCTGAGATAGTCATGACAGATATCTCTTTTTTGGCAATATATATCACATTTTACACTGTATGGAAAATAACAAATTGTATCTTTGTCTGAGAAATCACTTTCAACTAAGTTACCCATTACAAAAACACCTCTGAAGGAAGTGTTAATTCAAAATCACATGACCTGCTCCACATGATGTCATTTCCTCCTGAAGAAAACACTGGCAAGACTCTAAGATATGTTCTTTCTCTTCTTTCTTAGTTATTTAACATAAAGTGTGTGAGTCAAGTGTGCGTTTATCACACTCTTATGTCAACAGTGTTACTATAATATGTTTAAAATAACTTTCAATTTGAATGTTACTCAATTGTATATGTGATATTTAGAAGAATCTTTCTGTAAAAATCCCATGTGGTGTTATGGTTATGTTGATTTTAGGCCTGAAAACAGCAAGAATGTCAACTATACCTGTCAACTATGTTACCCTGTAAAAGTAACTCAAAAGTCCCTCAGCTAAATATTGACCCTCTTACATGATGTTTTTTTTTTTCCTGAAATGAGAAGCTACTCAATGCATCAGTTATGGTTAACAACTAGTTGCAGCTGAAACATCTGAATCATTTCAGGAATATCCAATGGAAGGATCTGAACTATTGGATTCAGGTGAGTGAAGTTTTCTGTGTGAGCAAGAGTAGAAAGGCAGTGAAGGCCTAGGAATACTTAGAAGACTCTGGGATGCATTTCATAGGAATATATTATAGAACGAGCTCAGTAAAAAAGATTGAAGAAGCTAGTTTCCAGTTTGGGTTTGCCATTGTACAAGTTACATAGTACAAATAGCAGATGAAGACAATGTGTCACTGTTACTGGTTGCATAGTGTAAATACACCCAAACCTGAAGAACAACATAGCAGCTGTCACACATATGCACATTCCTAAAGAAAGAGACGTAAGCAGATAGTTTAGGGCAAAGTATGTCTGTGAACATCTTGTCTGCAGATCCAGTAGGAGGACAGAATACAAGGTGAAGTGGCAGATAGCAGTAAACCGTGACCTTAGAACAAGATAAACCATGACTTACGTTAGAATTTCTCAAACAGTAGAAACTTCTGTAGAAAGGAGAGTTCTGTAGATAATTTGAAACTTCTACTGAAACAGCAGCCAGGAAGCTAAAGCTTTGACACAAAGAGATCTTGAGTGTAGGACAGTGATCCTAAACATACCTCCAAAAGGGTAACAACATGGCTTAAGGCCAACAAAGTAAATCTTTGACTCAGTCTCAGTTACATGTGTCCTTCCAGGAAGAATGGGCCAAAAATCCAGCAGAGTGCCATGCTACCCCAAATATGTGACTGAAATTAGGGCTGGACAATGTTTTGCATTAATTTGATTAATCAAGGTTTTGCTTTCTGAAATCCTGAAAATTGCAAAATGTAGATTATTTCTCTGGAGATGCTTCTTGTTAAACAAAATTCAAAATGCAACCTTATCTTATCTGTGAATGTGCATCTTGAGTATTATAACATCATGGTTTATTTCCATTTTTATTACAAAAAACAGTCAATTAAACCCTAATATCGTCCATGACACTGAAAAATTCAAGATTACATTTTTTGGCCATATCACCAGCTCTAACTGAAATTACAACAAATATGCCCAAAAATAATGATAAAGAGTACCAAATTGACACTAAGAATGTAAAGATGATTTTATTTAGTCCAATCATTCTATTATTTTGAAATGTCACATCATCACAATATAGGGGTTGGACTGACTGAACAAACATGTAGCTGAGGTGTATGAATACTTTGAACCTCAGTTAAACTATGTTTTAAATGCAAAGTGGTATTAAATAAGCACACACACAATATGGTTCCACAACTTTATTAATACAAAGCCTTATATTTCTTACACACTTTACATTCCAAAGCAATGTGGTGAATGTACCACTCCTTTCTGCACTGGTTCAGCTCATTTTAGTCCTCCTCCACGTTCTTGGCTGTAAAAAAAAAAAAAAAAAAAAAGAATTTATGAAAGTTCTAATGTATCTGATTTTTTAAAGTAATTCACAAGTTACATTTAATATTTAATAAACAGAGATTACAGCTATGACTTCAGTCTGTTTATTTTTGCATCATTGGCATTGTCTCCATAGGACCAGCAGATGTCAGTATAAAGCCATATTTAACTGCAAATGTATGCCACTAGTGTTCTTACCTTGGATTTACCACAGTTGGCGAGCTGGTTTCCTTTACAAGAAAATGGAATTGAGTTATTAGTGACTTAATAGTTGAACCTGTTGTCTATTCTTTCAATAAACATGTTCTTATAACACTATGGAATGATAGTCATGGGTGTTAAGCCCTCTTATACAATGCTTTCTGTTTGTATTACTTCTTTTTGTTCCTGTTTTTGTTTTCCCCCACGTTTGCTTGCAAGCCTGTCCACTACCAACACACAAAACACACAAGATGTATTGGCTGACTTACCTGCCAACAGGATGAAGGAGAGAAAAACAATGACCCCAGCAAATACTAGACCTCCAACCCGTAGTGTGTAGTAGTCTAAAAATACAGAACACACAACAGTGGATACACAGCATTAAGGACTATTCCTGCTTTATTAATATCCTGACTGGTTTGAACAATTTTCCATTATTTTCCTTTTACTTTTCTTCACACTTTTTCACCCCTTGTCTTCAGTAGTCCAGCATCTCTTTTTGCTCGTCAGAACAGTCATGTCCCTGTTTTTTCTGACCACTGGCAAGTTTATCATTTCAATATGCTTTAAGGGCTCAAAGAATCCAAAAAGACAAAAAATAAAAAATTCACCCTGAAGTGACATGCTGGACACACGTTGGTTTGTTTTTAGCTCCAGCCCAAAGAATTAATCTACAGGCCATCATGAAATAAAGGCTTCTTTTTACAATTTTTCCAACCAAGTGAGTGCCGAATTTTTGTCCTTTTTCTATTTTTCAATGGGCGTTAGTTCTCAGCCATCACTTACCATATACAAAGTCTGCATCAAGGTCAATCTCTGCACCTGTAGAAGCACAGGAAATAAAAAACATAAATGATATATAGTATTTTAACAATTTATTTTACAAATTTGACTTTAACCAAAATGGTTATACTCAATTTTGGACAGTGCACTGATTTAAGTCTATTCCTCTTGCCTATGTATTTTTTTTTCAGATTTGTCTGTAATGACTAGACTAGTCTAAATGTGAGTGTAATGAAAATAGGTCATAGCGAGCACTGGTCCATTTCCCAAGTGTTGTTAACACAGCCTGTGTGCTATTTTGTGGGTAGTTAGGGATGGTTTGGAAATAGATTATAACCACAACTGTTCCGAAAAACTAAAATAAACTACATAGACTGAAACATAATACATTATCATGCCCCAATATTATGGCTTGGTTTCTCACTTGGTTTTTGACAAAACTACAGTTACACATGGACTGATTTTCAGCATGTTTGTCCATAACATAACATAGAGGACTATCACATTCTTAACAGCAGCATTTGCCACTTGTAGATTACACGTAGAGAACATGATTTGTTTTATAAGGATGCAGAAATGTGAGAAGCCATATGATTCATTGTGCTGTGTGATTGTTGCACATATAAGACACTGTACAACCCAGGGTAGATATGATGTTCATTTCAAGGCTAACAGCAAATTCATTATAGAGCAAAAATCAGATGCTGGGCAATCCACAGTGTATCGGAAAACATTAAACCTAAATATTAAGTATAGAATCGTATTTTACAAGTAATTAAAACAAAAGCACAATGAAACATGTAAATAACTGTTTAAAACAATTGCAAATAAATCAGCGGGTACAGTTTAAAACGATATTATGGATCAAGTAAAGTATGTTTTATCCCTGATTTAAGAGTTGTTAAAGGCCTATACTAACACACCCAGGAGGCTAGTTCCACATGTGAGGAGCATAGAAACTAAAAGCTGCTTCACTGCACTTGGCTTTGATCCTGGAATGTGGACAAAACCTGCCCAGATAAATCTGAGAGGTCTGCTCGCCTCCAAATGTACAAGTAGATCAGAGATGTGTTTCAACTGAGACCTTTTGGGGCTTTATAAACTAGTAATGGGATTTTAATGTCTATCCCTTTGATAAAGAGAAACCAGTGCAGAGATTTGAAGGGCGTGTAATGTGTAGATCTTTGTTTGTTTAGTCTGGTGCTGTCTGACCTGTGAATATACACTGTGATTATCTGTAATAAAAACGAAGGGCTGATTTTCTACGGTAGTACAGCATGATATACGTATATTATTTTAAACAATTATGACGGCAAACCAGACAGCTAGCATAGCCCTGGCTTTGCAAATGTTACTCATACACATGGCTACACTGCAAATTATTTGGTTCTTACCAAGATAAAAAAAAATAAAAATAAAAAAATACTTAGATTAAGAAGTGTTAGTTAATTTATCTTGTTTTAAGAGTTAATTTCTTATTTTAAGTGTTCAGCTTTACACTGTAATCTTAAATCAAGAACAACCTTATCTATTTTGTCTCAAATAGGCAGGACATATTAAAATGAGGTCAATAAATGTTAAAATAAGATATATTACATCTCTCCCTGAAAGTCTCATCAAAATAAATATTGTTAACAAAGTCAAGTTTTTAGATTCAAGTCACACAAAAAGCATCTGAAAGAAACAGACTTTATGTTGCTCTGACTTCAAGCATGCACTGCAAAAATTAAACTTAAGAAATGACAGCAACTAACTTTTTTAACCATTTATTAATATTTACAGGCTTAAAACATGACAAAAATGATGACACAGTTTAACATAACCCATGATAAATTAACTAACAAACTAACACCTGAATCAAATGCTTATTTTAAGAATTTTTTTTCTACT